>NW_024094248.1:0-9985 GCF_014356525.2 Nilaparvata lugens
TCTTCCTATAGTATTGTATATACTCTTCCCATTTTTGTATCATCTTCCTTACCGTCCACGTTATAAAACCAGTATTTGATTAACATTGGTGTTGCTATCCTTGTCTATCGACCTTGTATCATGTTTGTATCATCTTTGTATCATATTTCCATCACATTCGTATCATCCTTGTATCATCTTTGTATCATCCTTGTATCATTTTCGTATCATCTTTGTATCATCTTCCTATAGAGAGATCCATGTTATAATGGCAGTATTTGATTAACATTGGTGTTGCTATCCTTGTCTATCATTCTTGTACCACGTTTGTATCATATTTCTATCATCTCTGTATCATCTCCCTCTATAGTGAGATCCACGTCATAATGACAGTATTTGATTAACATTGGTGTTGCTATCCTTGTCTATCATCCTTGTATCAACGTTATGAAGGCAGTACTTGATCGATATTGGGTTTGCTATCCTTGTCTATCATACCAAAGCAGTTGCGCTATCACTTTCTAGCTCCGTAACGTTGCCAGATGGTGTTTCAACAATGTAGGAATATAATTATTTAATAATGAACAAATTTTCGATCTCAGTTATGAACATTCTTATTTGATCATTGAAAAATATTTTTCCACCATAAAATTGATAATCGATTATTTGAACAAGAATGAAGAGTTCATTATAACATCATCAGTAATCTTCCTTTAGAAGGCAGTGCAAAGACAGGGAATCGGCAATCGCTGTTCTCTCATTTTTCTCCACAGCCTTACAACGTGAACCTCTTTATAGACCATATTATTATTGAATATAAAATATAATTAAATATCACAAAATTTTCGATCTCAGTTATGAACATCCATTATTTGATCATTGAGAATATATATATTGTTTTTCAACAAATAAATATAATCATTGCTTATTTTGAACAAGAATGAAGAGTTCATATTACATCATCAGTAAACCTTCTTTAGGAGGCAGTGTCAGGACAGAGAATCGGCCACGCTGTCTTCCCATCTTTCCCCACTGCCATTACAACGTGGACCTCTTTATAGATTTAATATAATAATGTGATGTAAAATATAATCAATAATCAACAAAATTTCCGATTTCAGATATGAACATTGAGAGATATATATTTTTCAACAAATAAAATAATCATCGATTATTTTAAAAACAAGAATCACCTTTAATACATCAGATATACCGGTATCAGCTATCCTCTACAGAAGTCAGTGGCAAGGCAGAGAATCGGCCATGCTGTCTCCCATCTTCCTCCACTGACATTATAACGTGGACCTCTTTAAAGAATCGATCAAAGCCAGAGAATTCTGATGATTGGGTCAACTCACGAGGTAGAAAATTTTCCACAAAAAAATGGACGACCTCTACAATGAACGGAAATATTTGCCTATCACTGTGTACTTCACCCTCTTTTTATCAGCCTTGTTAATTAACTTGGCAAGTGGGAAAGTCAATTGAAACACGGTTGGGTGGTATGATAGTAACTATGTTTGATCGGAGGTGTAAAAAAGTGTTTGCGTTTACTACCCTGTCATTACTCGTGAATTACTCCTCATGTCATCACCGAAACATGTCTGATAAGTGATATGCTAATTGTTCGCTAGAGTTTCTTTAGTTGATTTATTGATAGATAAATTCAATGCATAGGTCAATGTGTGATATTTTGTGAAGCTCTCCTTTCTCTTTTACGGTTTTTGTAGAGAGGAGTTGGTGTGGAGGATACTTTTTAATATTGTTTCCGAAGAATGGACATTTATATGTCCAAAGCTCCGCCAATTTATGTAAATGCATAACATATAATTATTATCTATAGTATTATATTACAAATGTGCTTTTCATATTCATATACAGTTCAATACTTATTTTCTTAGTCTATATTATGTAAATTCATCTATAATTTTGCTGTATTGTAAGCTATCCTATCTATCGATAATATATATAGAAGCGAAATGGCACTCTTTGACTGACTGACTGACTGACTCACTCACTCACTCGCATAACTAAAAAATCTACCGGACCAGAACGTTCAAATTTGGTAGGTATGTTCAGTTGGCCCTTTAGAGGCGCACTAAAGAAATCTTTTGGCAATATTTTAACTCTAAGGGTTGTTTTAAGGGTTAAAGTTCGTCCTTTTAGCATGTATATTCTTCTCTCTCCCTCTCTCTAATAATTACGAAATTTCCATATCATATGTTACTATAGAACTATAATCTAGATAGAGTACCTCTTCGAAACAGTTTTTAACTGGCAACTAAATAATAATTTTGTCAGGTTGGCATTAAGTTGAGTTGACTTTGTCAGGTTGGCATCAAGTTTGAAGATTTAAATGCATTTATATCGCGAAAAAAATTGATTGGCACTGCTACTTTCAATCCTGGGAATTTATATTACTAGCCGTCAGGCTCGCTTCGCTCGCATCATAATCCGGTTTAGCCAGACGTTTAGTCTGGCCCCCGACTGGATTGTCCTAACATATGATAAAATGCTCAAATGAAAAGTGCAGGCGAGCGAAGCGTGCTGATCTCATTTTTGGACGATCCAGTTGGGGTCTAGGGGGCGGAGCCCCCTGGCTAGACGGATATGGCGAGCGAAGCATGCCTGACGGCTAGTTGTATATAAGTGTTGTGCCTGACCTTCTAAAAGATGATAAAGGAGATAATTTTGAATAAAATTTAGAATTTAGAATAGGCCGATACATCTAGAAAACACCTGAGTCCATACCTAATTCATGCAGGTGAACGGGCTAAGTCAAGAAAACTTCAATTAATCTGGCCATGCCTGATTTTAATAGGTTTACTATAGAATAAAACACTACAATTGAATAATTGAAAATACAAACAGCTTCAATAAACATTGGCAACTAAAAGCGAACAACAGAAACAACAATTTTCATGTTACTTTGTTGACATTCTTCATCTGATTTGGGGGCGCATTACTATCCTTCGTTTAGACAGCAATACGTCACAAAACCAAACAATATCAGTCATAAATAACAAATTTATTTCACATGAAATTACTCAAGAAAGAAAAGCCCGTTGAACCCAAATTTCGTCGATAGTAACCCATATAACCCATTTCATAATAATTTTGATCCCCACTTTTGATTGACTTCTCGAATGAACCTTTGTTTCACTACACTGCACTTTCGTTGGTCTGTACGTTGCTTTATCGTCGGGGTTACAGTACCTTGGTTTTTGGCGGTGAACTTTTACCGGTTGAATTTGGCTTGACGGCGACGTCCTCTTACGTCCCTAGACCTGTCGTCTGAACGGGTGTCTTGAAGCGGTGTTACATAAAATTGCGGAACCAAAGTGGGGGTACATGAAGTTGGTTTTGGGGACACACATGAACCGCTGTAAATAAAGTATTACAGCATTAATTTCTAACTCTTCCTACAATCTACAAAAGCTAAAACGGAGTTATCTATTGATTACAATTATTAAATTCTCTCATTCTATTTGAATCCTCATTTTATATAGATTTTTATCTTTAAACTACTGATTCTTTGTATCAGAATTAATGGATCTTTCTTCACAAATAATTCAAAAGTTCTGTTATAATTTAATAAATTAGTGTTCAGTTAAAGCCTTAACGCCATGAGAAAACACAGTCAGAAAAATATAAAATTGAGTCTTAACTCAATATGAACATAATCTTAAAAATTTCATTCCAATATAAAGGCTATCTTCCTGACTTTCAGCAATACTCTACGATAATATATCTCCAGAAACAATAACTCAAATGTAACGTAACTGAAAACTTCTATACTTCTTTAGAAAAAAAATTATAATTATCTTCCATCCTAATAAAATCACAAGGATTATTCTCAATCAATATTATTAACTTGAAAAATAACAGCTTGGTAATACATTACTCTTATGGAGTTTCAATCAATTAATTCCCTAAATTATGTTTTAACCTTATTTTACGTACCTTAGCGGTTTTTTGATGAAACAATTATTCGTAATGATGAAGAAACCCATTAAACTTTTCAGGACATGGCTACTGGAAAATTAAACTTTAAAAAAATAAAACTAGCTCCTACACTAACTAATGATATAAACTTGTAAACTGCCAAAAAGGGCGAAACTAATGATTACATCTTTACTCTATCAGAGTGCTCCAAGCAGAGTGTCCTCCTAAACGTATCTGGTCTCTCGGTTGGGGAATCCCTCCCACTACTGTATTAGAAACAGGTCTCCCATTGGGCGAAGGGAATCAATTTGACCAATCGTCGCGTGGCTTCTAGAGCCTTTGGACCAAATAGTAACTGCAAAATCGGTAGTTTGTTATAATTTCAATGCTTGCTGTTTTCCAACTTATCGCACTCTATGTCGCGACAGGAAGGCTAAGTTTTAGAGATAATTCCATAATCTACATTCCTCGACGACTCGGAGCCACAATTTTTAAATATCTATCATGGGAACTCGAAGTCATGGCCGTTCATAATAGTGAGAGAAATAATTATTTCGCTAACTCACTTACAATAATGGCTCAGTCTATATGCGTATTAAATTGTACTATTATAACTTGGGAAAGGCCTGAATTAAAACAGTGCTCAGCACACTCCCCCTCCTTACGGCGTGAACCACGCAAAAAGAAATCTAATCAGGATATGTTACCATAGAGGCATCTGTATGATTGGAGAGTCGATTTCTGGATTGATAGTAGGATCCAAATTGAAGCGCGGCCTCTTCAAAAGACATCTCTTTAATCATTCCGAAATTCAGCAAAATGAAACTAATTGAGATTTGTGGCCAGAGTCTTTAAAACTGTGGCAAGAGTCAGGACAAAACAATATGGGCGTGTCCACTTTTTAAGTAGGTACTAAAGAGGGACCAAGTATATAATCTTGAATACTTCATCACTTATTGAGTCCCTGGTTATTTTCTTGGCAAACGAAAACAAGGGAAAACGTTTAAAAGACATCATAGTTTTAATGGGTTAATTATCTCTGCTGTTGTAAAATATGAAGTACGTTGATTATAATAGTAAAGGATGAACTTTTTCACTCTGCTGAATGTATTGAATCTAACTATCATTATATAGAGTTGAGAGTGCAACATATTTTTAACAATATTAAAGCAATTCAGTAGGCAATACTATTCTACATAGACTACGATTCAAAGATAATAATGATTGAAACTGCAACACTAGCGAGTCATCGGAGAGCAATGACACACGCTTGATGTACATTCCGTAGCTATGAAACTTTTCTATCCAATTGTATTCCAGCAGGAAATCTCTATCACTGAATTGTATTAAGTGAACTAAAACGGAAGCAGTTAAACTGAATACACCTATGATAAGATTATAATTGTATTAATCATGGAAGGTAAACTAATAAAGAATAGGGATATCAACAAAATAATATGAAATATAAAGCAATAGAATATAAAATATGAGTCCTTAGACATTATTCTTATTATTTTGTGAATGAGAATATATTTTATCTATATGTACTAACTCCTAACTATGTGAATGTATAATTCTTAACTATGAATGGATGAGTATTAAGCTATTGAAAATGGGTATAGTATAGAATATTATGATAATCGTCTTATGCTAAATAACTTATTATTATTAGAGACAATCACATACATACATTGTCACATATGATATTATGACTGTTGATAACTTCAAAAATTGATAATCACCCGATTTGCCAAACAATCAATTATCTACTACCGTGAGAAAACTGTACAATCCATTTCATTTACCGCTAGTATGTAGCCGATCAATGAAATAAAATAACCTAATTCACCTACCTAAATATATTTAAGATTACGAGGTTAATAACATAATTCACTGACTAATCTAGTTGCGCAAGTTATTTACATTCCGGAATTTCTTCTATATACATTATATTGTCACGTAACAAAATCTTTGACTAAAAACCCTTCATGAACCCGTAATGAATCCTTCTAACAAATACGGTAAATATCTTTATCATAACTCTTTTTCTCTTTTCTCCTTCTCATTCATTAGGAATCATCTCGTTGAGTGTATAGAGACAAGGCTATAGAGTGGCGCCATACTCACAAAAACTTATCCAATTATAACTCACAACAAAAAATCTTGTCTTCAATAGCCTGATCTGTTTCCTATTTTTTTCTGATCTGTTTCGGATATTTTTTCAACATGACTCAAGCGTGGATTTTGCATTAGAATATTCCAGTAGGAAACCTTTACGACAGAACGCTAGTCAAAACAAAACTATATCGAGTGCCAGGCTATTATTTATCGCAAACTCAAAGTATGTGACATTTTCTCTAAACAGGCAGAATAGACTACAAACTATACACTATTACTGATTACAAGTGCACTGACATTTCCAACCTTACTGGAGCCTCACATAATATTCCTCAACTATAAACTTCATATCCAACTAGTTTCAATTACTCTACTAGATCTCAAAACATCCCAATTATTCACATGGAAAACTTGATTGCAATTTTACTATTCTCATTAAAAAAAATTGATCATTTCATTGAAGATTTTCCTATTTTTTTTTATTTATTAATACTTTTTGACTACTTATCTCTAAAGGGTCCTACTACTGTTAATACCTCAATTTAATTTTCCAACAAACAATTCTATTTCCATTTTGACACGAATTTTCCTACATATTCTACTTTCAACCCCAATTAACTTTTTATCAACCTTTCAACTCTCAACTACTGAATAATTTAAACTCATGCTTAACTCAAGAGATTTTCCCTTTTCATTTCAAATTCAACTAGAAGAATTTCACTGTTAATTTTTATTTTAATTTAACCCGTTCAGTACTGTTCCAATATTTATTTCTACTTTCACTGATAACCATTTTAAAATTACTAGGTACTCGAAAAAGTTTCTCTGTTATTTTATTGTATACCTTAACTAATCACTTTAAATATTCATTGTAAAACCTTCAATTTTCGTTACCATACCAATTTCTAAGCAACTTCAAACTCAATAATAACCCTTTTTTACCAATTATACTTGTGTTTTTTGCGGCTGACTTTCCTACCACATTAACGAACCTTTTGACTGGGCTTCCCTAAACTGCATTACGCTGATTGTTTTCCTTACAATCACTACGAAGACTCACTAAATATTCTAGATTTCGGTTTACGTTATTCTACTGATGAGCCCCATAACTCTCGAATGAACCAGACCGTTACTAGATACAAAAAAATCTTAGCTCACACCATCTTCGGTGCCTTTCGCTAAAATTATACAATTCCACCGTACAAATTTGCAAGGTTAGTGAAGCTAAATTCCTTGATTTGTTACATGGACAACTTTGGGCAGGGCTCCGTTCTCTCTGGACACGGACCTACACTTTCGCCGATTACCTAAATTCAACAACAACCACATAGGCAGGACATCCCGTGTCCTCCTCTAAATCTTGAGTCTCAACTAAACAAAAAAATTCCCCACAGCCTACAGGAAACGTCACCAACACAACGGATCTTTACACTATCACTACTCATGCCTACCGCAAAAATCACACTAAAAAAAAAATATTTCCAATAATAAAACTGATTCACCTTTTCGAGAATAAACATTACTGATAAAGGGACTTAACAACCTCATCTGAATCAACTTATTTTCATACAAATTCCCAAGGATTTGATTATCGTTTTCAACTTTAATCTACAATACCCAATTATTTAGTTTAAACATCTCAAGGCCAAAACTACTCATCAACTTTTCAAAACTACATATCAACAATAACTAATAAAACAGTTTCCTATTTATTCTCTGATTACCTTCGATCTACCTAAACTTATCAAAAAAAATTCCTATTTTCCTAAAACATTCTCCCATAATAATTTCCGAATTTTCCTAATTTACTTGGGTTGACCTTTGAAATCTCAATATTCACTTTCACTACTACTATACTATGATGATACTCAAGTACCCGATGCGTGAGACCAGAATACGTACGTTGACATTACAATAATTTCTATCATCATTCACGGAATTACAGAATGCAAAAAAATTATTCAGCACTTAAAATCAGTAGTTTTTCACCTATGCTAGTTTCTTCTACTAAGTTTTATTCTAACGTTAAACCTTTAATTACTCAATAATCATTTCAATATAAAGTTTCAGAATACTTTCAACTTAAGCATCAATGATACTTGACTTATCTTTAAGCACTTCAAAAGATTATCATTTTAATGGTTTAACATAACTGAAAACTTTCCTGTTCATCTACAAATTTAAAATTCAGAAAAATTGGAGTAGTAAAAATAAAATATCAATTCATTCATTCAACTCAACCAAAAATCTGACCGTCAAATCGTTCACAGCATGAATTTTCAATTATAGACTCAGAAAAATTGATCTAGTATGATAGAGTAGTTATGAAAAATTTAATTTTTTTTTACAAAATTTGAATTCCAGAGATTTAAATATCTCTAGACAGCAGAGTCGGCGCATTGTGTGCTGACCTTTTAAAAGATGATTTTGAATAAATTTAGAATTTAAAATAGGCCGACACCTAGAAAACACCTGAGTCTATACCTAATTCATGCAGGTGAACGGGCTAGAGTCAAGAAAACTTCAATTAATCTTGCCATGCCTGATTTAATAGGTTTCTACTATAGAATAACACTACAATTTGAAATAATTGAAAATACAAACAGCTTCAATAACATTGGCAACTAAAGCGAACAACAGAACAACAATTTCATGTTACTTTGTTGACATTCTTCATCTGATTTGGGGGCGCATTACTATCCTTCGTTTTAGAACAGCAATACGTCACAAAACCAAACAATATCAGTCATAAAAAACAAATTTATTTCAACATGAAATTACTCAAGAAAGAAAAGCCCGTTGAACCCAAATTTCGTCGATAGTAACCCATATACCCATTTCATAATAATTTTGAATCCCCACTTTTGATTGACATCTCGAATGAACCTTTGTTTCACTACACTGCACTTTCGTTGGTCTACGTTGCTTTATCGTCGGGGTTACAGTATCCTTGTTTTTGGCGGTGAACTTTTACGGTTGAATTTGGCTTGACGGCGACGTCCTCTTACGTCCCTAGACCTGTCGTCTGAACGGGTGTCTTGAAGCGGTGTTACATAAAATTGCGGAACCAAAGTGGTGGTACATGAAGTTGGTTTGGGGACACACATGAACCGCTGTAATAAATGTATTACAGCATTAATTTCTAACTCTTCCTACACTTCATCAAAAGCTAAACAGGAGTTATCTATTGATTACAATTAATTGAATTCTCTCATTCTATTTGAATCCTCATTTTATATAGATTTTATCTTTAAACTACTGATTCTTTGTATCAGAATTTATGGATCTTTCTTCACAAATAATTCAAAAGTTCTGTTATAATTTAATAAATTAGCGTTCATTTAAAAGCCTTAACGCCATGAGAAAACACAGTCAGAAAAATATAAAATTGAGTCTTAAACTCAATATGAACATAATCTTAAAAAATTTCATTCCATATAAGGCTATTTCCTGACTTTCAGCAATACTCTACGATATTATCTCCAGAAACATAAACTCAAATGTAACGTAACTGAAAACTTTCTATACTTCTTTAGAAAAAAAAATTAAATTATCTTCCATCACTAATAAAATCCAAAGGATTATTCTCAATCATATTATTAACTTGAAAATAACAGGCTTTGTAATACATTACTCTTATGGAAGTTTCAATCAATTAAATTCCCTAAATTTATGTTTTAAACCTTATTTTACGTACCTTAGCGGTTATTTGAAGAAACAATTATTCGTACATGATGAAGAAACACAATTAAACTGCAATCGGTAGTTTGGGTTTTTATATTTCAATGCTTGCTGGTAGCTGTCAATTGATGCCTGACTTGACATCCTTTCTGCTGGATTTGTCTCTCATTATAATTTTCAACAATAACTGCTTGACTGATAATTTATTTATTATTTATTTATTTATTTATTTATTTATTTATTTATTTATTTATTTATTGAG
>NW_024094249.1:0-10041 GCF_014356525.2 Nilaparvata lugens
GATGCCTGACTTGACATCCTTTCTGCTGGATTTGTCTCTCATTATAATTTTCAACAATAACTGCTTGACTGATAATTTATTTATTATTTATTTATTTATTTATTATTTATTTATTTATTTATTTATTTATTGAGACACATATGAGAGCACAAGGATAATATCCCATAATTGCTCTCTTAACACATAATACAAGTGAAACAATTTAAAAATGAATATTTAATACAAATATTGAAAGAAATGAAAAGTTTATGAAATTTTTACGAAAAGTCTTTCTGAAAAAATATACATAACAGAAAATTTAACACAATTTTAGATAGCAGAAAAATAAACACAGCAAATAACAAAAGAAAATATGAAAATGAAATGAAATGAAAAAAAAGTCTCTATGATTAAACAGAAGTCAATCTAGGAAGAGAGAGAAAAAAATAGTAACAAGAGGAAATAATTAAACACACAACTTAAGAGTAGTAAAAAGCAAAGAGATCACTGTCACAGAAGACTTTTCCAATCAAACTCCAACCATCAACGAGGGATTGACCTCAGCAACCCACTCCTCACCTCTCTCTCTGACCCAGCAAGCTGAACATTCAAACTCAATTTGTTCATCAATCTCTGCACTCTTATGAAAGGTGAGAAAAAATGGTGCACCGTTCTGCACCTTGGAGCCGCAAACAAGTTAGCATTCTGCCTATTGAATACTGGAACACTGATATTCAGCATTGCAAGCAAGGTAGGAGAATTTACAGCACCATCCAACAATGCCCAAACAAACAAGACAGATGTTTTATCTCGACGCTGAATTGTCATCATCGCCATTCATTTCTTCATCTAATGGGTCGGGAAAGTCTGGATTTTGCAAGTACTTGGCAACATTATGCAGTATTATACAGCATACAACTAGTTTTGGAACTTTTCTTAAAGTTACTCTGCAAGGGTGGTGTGTGAAGGGAAATCTCCTCTTTAATTGACCAAAACATCGCTCATTAATTACTCGTTCTGATTTGAACAGTTTGTTGTATTTTCTTTCTTCAGAGGTTTGTGGATTCAAATAAGGGGTCATTAACCAGGGTTCAATTGCATAGCCAGAGTCTCCAATGTTCAAATCCTTTCACGTTTTCTCTTATCAGTGAGTTCTTCCATATTCTGGAATCGTGAACAGAGCACTGCCATCTTGCATCTACACTTGTGAATTCTTCTTTTGCATTACAAGTACTGTGAAGCAGTATTTTTTACACGCCTCACATATGTATAATCATGTCATGCTGTATCTAAATGCACACATGGGCCGGCAAATCATGTGGTGCTTTTTTGAAGGCTTCACACATGTAGGGTGAATCTTGTACTAAAATCCGGTGTTGAGGTATAAATTGTAATTGTGTGCGTGGACACTGAGTGTACACCAGACTGATTGATTCACTACAAGATTCAATACAATTGTCGGAATCGCGGGAGGCCTAAACACTCGCTCACCCTTGATTCTTCTTATGACAGATTGTATGTGATGAAATTTTTATAAGCAGTGTAGCGATCACTAAACACAGAATACGGATATCTTAAAATTATTACCTGTGAAGAATGAGCATACAAAATCATACAGGTGAGCAAAATCCCGATGTAGATAATTTACGGGACTGCGTCTCTAATAGTTCTGAGGATAAAAGACGGTACTTGGACCAATATCGTTCAGAATACTTCGAGAACAGAGTCTTGTCGGGTTTTAAGCTCTATTGTAGGAAATTATATGATCTCTGGCTGCATCTGCGGTACTGTTGATATATTCGCTCCTAGTCGAGGTTGGTAACAGATAAAAGCTGATATATGAGCAGGTAAGGACAAAGAACAAATATCTCGATCTGACCCCACTCACTACATCCACTTAGACCTGTTCCAATATCCAGCTTAATTCAATTATTCCAATGATCGTATTCGATCGGTTCTTGATGATATAGAACGTATCAGACACAAAATTGACAGGCTTAAGAAATAATCGAACTCAGAAAATGAATAACAAAACTGGAATATATTATAATAAAATTATGATCATACAGTGCAGATTCAGATTTGATTTACAGATTGATAATAATTTAGCATTGACAAAAAAAGAGTAAAAATGTTCTTGTGCTTGCATGATACCATGCGTGATTCGACAGAATTTTACAATTGATAAAGTTTAACAGTTTTGAAAAAATAGTGAAATGAATTAAAAATATATTTTTAAAATGCTCGGGGTCGTGGTTCTGGCAGCGGAGGATAGCTAATCAACTACAGTTCTTAGAAATTCTACATGAATAAATTCTAGGCCTTAATGCTAAAGCGTTGTCGGTGTGGCCAATAATTTAACGAAGAAAAAATTTAATATTTCTGAAGTAATATTTTTTGAAGCGTAGATTGGGGCCCCTTTAACTTATAACTCACGTGAAATTCCTTGACGGTCGTGGTTTTCTTCTTTAGATCAAAAATCGTTTGATCGGCAGCGGGTCCAGGCTTCGGTTTCAGCACGTGGGGAATTTTAATTAATATTTCCTTCACCAAATTAATTAAGGGATGATTTAACTTTAAACTTTTAAATTTATCGATTGATGAAAATAAATTTACAAATAACAATAGATTGGCCTAAAATATGGCTCACAAATAAAACATAAAATCGAACAAGAATTTTTACAAATGGACTCATTGGGAACAAGTAATGAGGGGTGTATGCAATGATGAAATAGAATTTATCTCACTAAGATTATTATCAAACTGGCACTCAGTACTGATTTGATCTTCAAAAAATACCAAAATCTCATACTAAACTCACCAGTATATTTTATTGGGAAAGAATAACAAAGAAAAAATGCATTATTGACAAATATGATCTACTGGTATGGAAATAAGAACAGAGTAGAGTAATCATTATTTCAGTCTTTGCTGTTTGGGTGTTTTCACTTAGAATGGTAAGGAATGAAACAGTTCTTATCTTTATTCAGACACAATGACACTTGGCACTTCAAACACATTATTCGGCTGTAACTACTAATACATAATTTACAACGAGACTTTTGCTCCTTATGTGATGGCCAGTGTCCAGAAGAGTCAAACCGTACATCATCCACTGGTGAAGGAATCACTGCTGCTCGTTTTTGGGATGGCTCATGGTGATCATTTGATGGACGCCCCCTTTTCCGTATTGGATCCATACCCATGTTCAAAATAGCATTTGCAACCTCTGAACGGAAATCTAAGAGTGGTTTGTGTTTATTCATACCTTTTTGTACACAGTGTCGCCGATACAATAGCCAAGCATTCACAATGCAAACATCAATAAAATGAAAGAATATTCGGAGGTAGAATCGTTTGGACTTTATATTTATTCTATAAAGTTCCACCAGCATGTCACATAAGTCAACTCCACCCATATAATGGTTGTATTCCTTGACTATATCTGGGCATTGTACTGAGATCTTCTCTCGTTCATTGAGTGACCATCGCTGAACATCATGTATTGGCTCCAAGCCTTTGTACGATGATAGGAGGTGAACTGGTTTATTGTCCAACCATTTAATCGCAAAAATATTTTTGTTTTTCTCAAGTCTATAGTCACAGCTCCCTCTCCCAAGTTTTTTCAGGTCACGGTCACTCTTGAATACACATTTGATTCTGTTACTTCTGACAGTAGCCACAGTAAGAATTCCTACATCTTTCAGAGCAACAGCAAGTGCATAGGAAGAAAACCAATTGTCTGTAAGAATTTTATAATTTTCATTCTTGGGCAAATGCTCCACTAATCTCATCACAACATCTCCACTTATTCCCAAATTATGATCAGAATTTGTAACAGTCCCCTTTCCAACATATATTTCAAAATCATATATGATGCCACTTTTCCCTCCTGCCCTGGCAAACACTTTCACGCCCCACTTATGGGGTTTACTCTTATTATATTGTTTCATTGATGTACGAGACTTCAAAGGAATTATCATTTCATCAACAGCATGGAATTCTTCTGGTTCAATTTTCAACATATTTTCACGAATGGCATCAATAAATGGTCGAATTTTAAAAAGCTTGTCATACAGAGGGTCATTTCGGGGCAACATATTATGGTTATCATTGAAATGAATAAATCGTCTTAGTTTGTAAAACCTATTTCTACTCATGACATCAGCAATTTTCGAATATCTTGTTGCATTTGCCCAGTACATTCTATAAGATGGCATTTTCACAATACTAGACATGATATGAATTCCCAGAAAGTGCCACATTTCATCAGGGTTAGTGTCAATAGATAATCCTGTTTGTTGAACACTGTATAAGTTTGTTTGCTCTACAATAGAAGCAAGATTGCTCTTGTCAAAAAATTTTTCAAAATATTGGAAAGGTGTGGGCAAATCACCTGGAGGGTCTGTATAGACAACAGTGCACTCTGAATTCACAAGTTCAATATCACTGAAGATCCAACGCATGTCTTTTCTAGATGGTACACTACTTGCTTGCACATTTTCAGTTGATCTATTTTCAAGGTGAAGGTTATCATTCCCAGATGTTGTCTGTTCCTCATCCTCTTGAAGGTTGACTGGTTCAACAGATAGTCCTGAGGGGCCAGCATTCACATTATGAGGTGAAATATTACCTGAATTTGTAGCATTGATAATTTGTACTTCATCAACATCTTCATCATCAGAGAGCTCTCCACCTTCAATCTCTGACAGATCTCCTTCTAAAAGAATTAGAAGATCGCGATCATTCATCTGCATGATGTCTTCTGCCATATTGTGGTCTGAAACAAAAATAAACCAGAATATGTTGAATGATCACAGCATTGAATTTCTTTGACAAGTATAGGCTACTGTATATATAGATTCACCATATTCAATAAAATTAATGTAAACCGATTCAAAAGTATGAATAGCAGTATTCTAGTATAGTATTCTATTCTAGTATAGTATTCTAGTATTATATTCTAGTATAGTATTCTATTGTAGTATTCTAGTATAGTATTCTAGTATAGTATTCTATTGTAGTATTCTAGTATAGTATTCTATTGTAGTATTCTAGCATAGTATTCTATTGTAGTATTCTAGTAACTTATACTATGGAACTTTATGACCAATATTCTCAACATTTTCATCATAGAAAAATAAGCTTTATAGCCAGGAATTTGATATAGAGTGGTTACTTATTATGAACAAACTGGCATTGACTGAAGCAACACACTGACCTTGGCCAGGATATTATGATATACTACCTACATATAATGAAGACAATAAAAGAAATTTAGATATGGATAACTTAACTACTTTTTCATCACCTACAGAAGGTGTGTTTGATTATAAAAGAGAATATAAATGAGATCAAAGAGTCATGTAATATCATATTGAACATCTCTAACCTCAATTGGCAAGTAAGCTGTTGCAACAGCTCAGTTGAATGTTGTCATCTAAATTTAATTTTCTTTTGTGCAATTTGACCAAAGAATTAGTGCTTTCATGTATGTGGAACTTTTGTGAAAGTAAAGTTGTTACTTAAGCAAGTAATAGCTACCTACTGAGACAGATATTACTTGCAAAATTAAACTTTCAAACATATCCGCTTTGCAAGTCAAACTTTCGTGCATTTTATTCATGTTTAGGCCTAAAGTAAGGTCCACGTTATAATGGCAGTGTTCGGTTAGCAATTGTATTGCTATCCCTGTCTATCATTCAACAAACCAGATAGTTCTATCTCTTTCTCGCTCTCCTCTTACAATGTAGAAATATAATTAATCAACAAAATATCTTATCTTGATTATGAAACCATTGAAAAATATAATTTCTTGCTTGATAAAATGCAACGTTGTTCTCCTATCTTTCTCCACTACCACTATAACGTGGACCTCACTACAAGTTGTTCTGCATGTTGGTTGCAGGTGCTACTAACTTGAGCGCTACATGCTACATGCTAGTGTAAACACCGCTTGTTTTTGGTCGTCTGCTCTGTTTTCTGAATTGAGTTTTAGGTTATTTTGAGATCTGAATTTTAACCCCTAAGCACTGGCGCGGTTTTTTCTGACACTACTACTGGCGCGGGGGTCTGCTAGACCCCCATCATTTTTTTTTTTTTAACTAAATATTAAAAAACTTTTTTGTCAAACTAAGTTGGTTATCTTATTCCTAGGAGTGTTTTGAATAGTTTCACTATAAATGAAGTGTATAAATATGAGAATTATCAATATTTATTGCATATCTTTGAAACTCTTACAATTTTGAGATGAAAATGTAGTGTTTTTTAGTAAAATTTAAAAAAAATCAAAATGATATGATAATATTTATCTAACTGTCGATCCTTACTGAGAAACAATGAAAATCACTAGAAAAATACTATTCCTTGTATTTTGATGATAGTTTGCTTATTTTATTTACTTGAATTTACCTTTATTCCAACTATGTAGAGTGATTCAAAATACACATTGATCAGCATATTACTACAAATTCAAAATTTTAGTAAATTTTTATTGTATATTAGACGAAAATAATTGACTTACATGTTATGTTTCTGCATGAAAAGGCTTATTCTGACTAATTCTGGGAGATGAGGCACACCTCGCAAACGTTTTTCATGTGATTGACACACATTGGCTGACAGCATTTTGAACATGAAGAACTTGTTTTTATGTCTCTACTTCTCGGACAGATAACACATCTTAATTTCTTTCCTTTCACATTTGCTCTGTTGATGTTCCCTTCTTCCATTGGTACTTGGCTAATCTTTTTGGCAGAGTCTCGTAAATGTTTTGGAATGCAAGCTATGGTGGATCGCTCAGCTGCCTGTGGTCTTACCATAGCTAATCCAATTTCTTTCAAAAATAATCTTCTTGGTTGATTGATGTCAGCATTGTTGCACATGAATACCACTTGAGAATTAATTCCAGCAATGTCTAGAAGCCTGTAGAATAGAACTAGAGGCCATCGTCTGCATCTTTTCGAGGTAGAATACGTGCCACACTTCTCATCTACTACATCAACTCCTGACTTCGTGCTGTTGTAATAGGTTACTATTTCTGGTTTTTGTTGCTCTTCAGGGTCAATGTTGTCGTCATAGTGCATACTGGAGATGAGCACAACACTCCTGTTTCTTTTGGGAGCATAAGATACAATTGTCACTGAATCTTGAAATCCAAATATGCTGCTGAGCGGCTCTAGTTGTTTTCTAGTCATCTCGAGTGGTAGTTCTCCTTTGTCTTTTCGTATTGTTCCTACATAGGTCGTTTTTTTTGCCAACAACTGATACACTAAATGATAGCTAGAAAACCAATTATCAGCTGTCACATTCCTCCCTTTTCCCTCAATAGACTTGACCAAACGCAGTACAACATCATGGGGCTTATTTGATACAGCAAATGGGCTATTTTCTGGTTGCATTCCAAGATAAACCTCCATTGTTTTCACATAGAACATTTTTGCATCTGTGAGAGTGAATATTTTCAAGCCATATTTCGCTGGCTTGCTCTTCATGTATTGTCTAAATGAGCACTTGCCCCTGAATGGGACAAGTTGCTCATCAATTTTAGTGGAACAACCAAGCGTGAAGTTCTCCTCACAGTTTCGGACAAAAATTTCAAACACCTCCCTAAAGGCAGCAAATTTATCAACATTGCGTCATTCTTTCCTTGAATTGATGTCGTCAAAGCGTATACATTGCAATAAGAAATTGAATCTTTCAAAGCTCATTGTTCCATAAAATGTTTCCATCCCAAAACCATCCTGACTGAATAAGTCTTTCAAATTTCGATGACCTGCACGGAAAGATCCTGCTAGGATGAGCAGTCCGAGAAGAGCAGTGATCTCAGTGTTGTCTGTGGTACAGCAAGCTCTTTCCCTCTTGTAGTTATCAGCTCTTGTGTTGAAAATATTAGTATTTATTGTTATTATATCAATAATTTCATCACTAATAAAAAGTTTGAAACACTCAAGAGGCGTTTTCACTAGTTTTGCATTGTTTATAGGCCCTGGCAGGGTTCTCACAAGATTTACACTTCTTGTATGAACATTACGAGGCTCACAGTTTTTTTTCCAACGAACAAGTTTGTCTTTACTAAGCATTACTGGTATATTTCTATTCCTGGAACTGACTTCAGTATCTTCTTGTCCCCCAAGCCCTTCAACAACTGCTTCTATCACTGTACTTACTGAATTTGGTACAAAACATCACTGGCTGTAGAAACTGTTTGTTCTTCTTGAATGATATTCAATTCATCCACTATATCTTCATTCACATCTTCAATTTCCATTTCATACCCAATATCTGGAGGTTCATCTGGCACATAAGTAGGATCAGCATCAGAGTCATCGAAAGAAGTATTAGTATCATGGTCAGAAGCACTGATATGGTCCTCTTCTGATTCTGGCTCAATGAGAATGTCTTCATCATCACTCACATCTTCAAACAGATATCGCTTGATTCTGGCTTCATTCAACTCTTGTAAATTCATTTTGAAAACTTCAAAACACAATATAAAATATGAAATAAATAGCACTTCCACTTTCAATGATAATTAATTATGAATAAAATAACTCACAAAAAATTAACACATTTACTGGCGCGGGGGTCTAGCGTCACCCCAGACACTTTTAACAGCCTACCGAACAAACAGCAGAGTGTGCAAACTGGCGAAAACTGGTTTGACGGGTTGCTAATGAACCAACTTGAAGCTACTGAGAGACACAGCAGTGCAGCCAACTCAAGTCAGTCACCAACACAAAATTTACCACTGTGGGGGTCTGGAAACACCCCGCGCCAGTGCTTAAGGGTTAAAATAATAGCGTAAAACATCTCTATAATTATCTCCAGCCTAATTTTATAATCTCAATAGCCTTTTTATAATTTTCTAAATTCTCATCTTCTTAAATGCCTATTTCCTATTCTGTGATGGCAGTAACATAACAACAAGGGCTCTGCCCCATTGGAACTCCATCCGTTAGGTATCTTTTGTATTTATTCTCTTGTAGGAATAATAGTGCTATATATCACTTTTAAAAAATTCAATTAACATTTAACTTGTTAGAATGCTATTACATCAATTGAAAAAACAGTCAATTTTGCTTTAATAATTATTTATACTAACCTCAAAAATATCTGCATCTTTTGTGTAGATGTTAGAGCTCCTCCTCTCTTTTCATTTATATTTCCAATCAAATGTTCAGCCAGCCACTGTACATTTTGATGGTTGAATCTAAAAAGAGTTTTATAGTTCTCAACTATTGGTTGTGATCGTATTTGGTAAAGTTTCCTCTTCCTCACACGAATTAGTTGAGCCATTTCACTATGAGCAAAAGGTGATAAGCTGCTCTAAATTAGACTCACCTTTTTTGAAGCATTTGCTTCAAAAGTTGAGCAAATGCTCTAGTTTATTCATACAATTTTGAGCAAAAGCTTCTACTTATGAGCAAATGCTCAAATTATTTTTTTGATGAGCATGAGCAAAAGGTTTTGCTCACGTTTATTCATAGAAAATGAAGCAAATGCTCCATATTTTAGAAGTATAAGCAAATGCTCAACTTTATTCATATGGCCCATTATCAGGCATGATTCAATTTGATATCCATTTGAGACTAATATACTGTTCATTCAGCTTTAAATATAACTTGTAAAGAGGAAAAGCAATCCAAAATTCCAGGCCTAGTAAGCTATGGCCTATAGATGATGAAACTTCATACATACCTCATTCTTTTAGCCTTTGTCCTTGCCCATCCACTGACATTTTTCTTCTTCTTTCTTTCTTTCTTTCCCATCCTCTGCTGGTACAATATTAATTACCGATATTTGAATAATAGAGACAGAACAAAATTAATGGAAACTACTTCAATGTTTGAAACGAAGCCAACAAAACAACACTCAATGTTCACTTTTGAAACAATGACTTTTGCAACTGATTTCAAGTTTCTCGACCTGTCTCAACCTGTCTAGAATGCAGGAATACCAATGTGACAACTTGAAAATAGTGGTCGAATTATAATAGAAACTATGTAAAAAATGCATTTGTATTGGAATATAATCACAACTGAATCCATTGAAAAACATAAC
>NW_024094250.1:0-9454 GCF_014356525.2 Nilaparvata lugens
GATTAGTAATTTTCTGGAAAACACTATTAATTGGCAATAATAATTTAGCAATATTGCACTAATAGTTTTAATTTTGATGACTCTCTTCTGGTTTATTGAAATCTGTGCTGGAGATTCCTCAGTGATTGCTGCATCATCTGAGAAAACCCCGTGAAAGTGAGCTCTGTTCGAAATTAACAGAATGCTCAGTATAGACTTTAGAGGTAAACAACCATTTCATTTAAATCGTTTAAATAATTAAATAAACAATTTCATTTAAATAATTTGTTCATTGAAATCGACCCCATCAGTATTTACTCGTGAATTACGGTAGTGTATTGTTAATGTATCAAGATTTGAGAAGATAATATAAGCATCTTATTAGTTTTTCTCTCAATGATTGTAATGTATGGCTTAATTTCTTTTATATAATTATAAAAATATCACAGTTTATTACATTCCAGTTCAATTATCTTGTTTCACCATCCATTTCTAAGTAGAGCTCATAAGTATCGTAATCTTGCCATATAATTACCATACAATAATTGAAGTTGATTTCATTCAACTTTAGTGGCGCCATTTCACCAAACTGCTAGGGAGGGGGAGGGGCAAAATCCAAGAGGTATTGGGGGGGGAGGAATACCCCCAAAGGATAGAGGGACCTGGGTTTTTCCCCATAAACGTTACATTCGAAGATGTTATTATATGCTTCATTTTTTTCCAGTTTTATAAGAATGTGGTTGAAGTATCAATACAGACATATTATACATTATTACTTATTAAATTCAATCATGAAATATTTATTAGAAATTTAGGTCTACAGAGAGGCCCTAAAGTAGGAATACACTAAAACAGATTTCTTAAAATCATGGAAAAAGATAAATTTTTCTGTTACAATGACAATTTCATTGGGGAAAATATTCTTATTGGAAAATAACTTTTAGTTAGAAAGCTAAAGATACATCAAGCTGTTCCCATAATTCTCAACAACTCTTTACATACATTTGATTGTTTGATTGTGCCCTTTGTCTTGCTTTCACTGTGACATCTTGCAACTTGTTAATTCTCACATTGAAATTTATTCAATAACTCACTTATGTGCTCTGATCATGAGTGTACCCATTCTGTATTCAAACTAACAACAGAGAAAAATATATTCTATTACTCTGTACCCATACTTTCAAGGCAATTTTGCTACATGTTTATACTGTAGAAGGAACTATACTACTGCTGTTAAAAAGTATTAAATTTTCATGAGACTCTAAGGATTCGTGTAGATAGACCCGCATTTTCATTATTTATCTGATCCTTGAGGGGGGCTTAGGACCCCCTTTTCACTGTCCCCCTTATGACTGATCAATTTCAAGCCTCTGACATGACCTAACGACTGTTTCCAGGCAGCTGGACTGGCAGTTTAACGTTCCAACCGAAAACACGGGAGTGGTATGAGAAACATATCTTGCCCGGCCGGAATTTGTTATAAATTTATAAAAATCTGGTGTGGTACACTCACACAACTTTCCTTGCTCATATTCGAAACTACGATCAGACTTTTGTATATGTGTATATATAATTGTTTTCAGAGTACTTTTTCCTTTGTGTAAATTGTGAAATTCAATGATTTTTTTAGTCGTCATTTTTTTAAAGTCGTCAAAACAGCTGTTCTACAGATGAAATATCTCGACTATGTGTTCTTTTTATGAACTGCTCTACCTACCTACCTCATGCACGAGAAGGAGGTTACAAAGTCCATTTCTCAAGGATGGGGTGGACCCCCCATTAGTTTCCCAGAAAGGAGACTCATGCCAGTTAATAGAGCTGATAAATAACTATACAGAGTATGAATTTGAAAAAAATCGGTCAAGTTATTTTGAAAAATCGTGAAAAACATGGTTTTTTAGTAATTATCCGCCATTTTTCTCAAGAATATTACGGAGCTCCTGCAATTTTCCAAGGAAAAAACTCATGTCATTTGATAGGACTTATGAATAGCTACCCATGGCTTGAATTTGAAGAAAATCGTTAGAGCCGTTTTCGAGAAAACCGTGAAAAAACTGGTTTTTGGTCATTATCCGCCATTTTTCTCAAGAATATTACGGAGCTCATGGAATTTCCCAGAAATGAGACTCATGCCAGTTGATAGTGCTTATGAATATCTATCCATGGTATGAATTGAAGTAAATCGTTAGAGCAGTTTTCGAGAAAACGGTGAAAAACATGGATTTTTAGTCATTATCCGCCATTTTTCTCAAGAATATTACGGAGCTCCTGAAATTTTCCCAGAAATGAGACTTATGCTAGTTGATAGGGCTTAAAATAGCTATCCATGGTAAAATTTGAAGAAAATCGTTGGAGCCGTTTTCGAGAAAACCGTGAAAAACATGGTTTTTTAGTCATTTTCCGCCATTTTTCTCAAGAATATTACGGAGCTCCTGAAATTTTCCCAGAAATGAGACTTATGCTAGTGATAGGGCTTATAAATAGCTATCCATGATATAAATTTGAAGAAAATCGTTAGAGCCATTTTCGAGAAAAACGTGAAAAACATGGTTTTTTAGTAATTATCCGCCATTTTTTCCGCCATCTTGAATTGAATTTTATTGAATTTCTTATTGTCGGGTCCTCATGGTATAGGGACCTTAAGTTTAAATTTCAAGTCGATCGGTTAATTAGGAATGGAGTTATCGTGTTCACAGACATACACACACACACACATACACACATACACACACACAGACCAATACCCAAAAATCATGTTTTGGACTCAGGGGACCTTGAAACGTATAGAAAACTTGAAATTGGGGTACCTTAATTTTTTTTGGAAAGCAATACTTTCCTTACCTATGGTAGTAGGGCAAGGAAAGTAATAATAATAATAATTCATTGGATATTCTAATTCGTTATTATTATTATTATTTTATTCAGCAGTTGGTCCTCGGCTGCGAGTTTTAGGATTGGTGATACCGCCGTTGTGCAAGAGGCGGATGATGTGGAACTTGCACCAATTTAAAGAATATATTCTAAGTTATTTATTTTGTTGTCCAAGTTGTTTTAGGTAGTTTATAATCTCTCAATTATTTTCATCCCATATATATTATAATAAATTACTTTAAAAATGAATTGGTTGTTCACTATATTATACATTATTTTAAATATACAAGACCGTATGAAAATAGTCTCATGAGGGTAAATGCAACGTTGCCAAATAAGATTTGATCAACTTCGTCTATATCTTATAACTAGCTGATTATAAGTAAGAATTAATATTGATATTTTCATAATACAGTACACCTGAAGAATTGGCAAAGTTTATGGTAAGGGGTGAGGAGGTACTCAGCTCTTCCAACTAACATCGGATTAGTTTTATGCAGTCTACTATAACAGACGTTCCCATATGGATGTTACTATAGACGTATTTACCATCTTATTCCATTTCTGTTTGTTAGTTTGTTTGTCAGTATGTCTGATGGAAATCGAAAACGGCTTTGAAAACGATTTTGATTAAGTTTGAAACATAGTATATAGTTTGAAATATAGTGAGTTTGTGATACGAAAATCATCATTTTAATTAGGACTCATGTTTAGGATAACTCACTGAGGGAACTTAAAAATGATCAGGTAATAATATTCATCAACCGAGTAGCAGCTGACTGAGAGAGTTTTCCGTCGTCAGTTGAATACAGTTGATCAAGAGAGTTTTTTCATAGTCAGTTGAAAACAGCTGATCGAGAGAGTTTGCCATTGTCAGTTGAAAACGAGACAGATGTGTTGAGTCACCAAGTTTGTTGACGTCATGTTTTAAAGTTATTGCATGATTCGAGAAAATAGTTGCAGAGAGCAGCCGAGTGTCAGCAACGCAACGCAAATTTGAATTTGTAACATGATTGCGGTAATCAGGTAAATGCTAAAGTAGTCAGTTTTAATACACCTGGGTAATTGAATTATAACAAATCATTTACTTCTAAATTTCCATCTCTATGCCTTTGTACTTTCAACTCTATCCTTGATATTGTTATATTCATAGACGTGAAGTAGATAGATAAGGGTGGGTGTCTACCATAAGTAAAATGAAATGTCTATTTCCGACTTCTGTAGTTGAATACTTGTAGCTAGTAGTTCTGTGAACAGTAGAGCTTGTACAGTAGTTATAAAGTTTATAAGATCTCATTGTTTAACAGATCTCATTGTCAATAGTCACCCCAATTAGCCCTTCGGACATCGGAAAAAAGAAACCGGTACCGTGACGAGAAATCGGTAAGTGTTGAAACGGCCAATGACTGATTGGCGTGTATGACGATGACAATATTACCTGTTATGAATGAAACCGAGAGCAGTGCCAAGCTGTAATCATCAAAAGCTAATCTACAAACATGCCAACGTACATATACTGACAAAAGCAAATCCCGTCGTTGAAACGTAGAAAAATCAATCATCAAAATATTATCATGAAAAAATAACATTTTCCCACGTTTTTGGGAAACGATAACTGTATATCTTCCAGTATTGAAAATGACATTCGAAATGAAAAACAATACAGAAAAATTTTATTATATTTAAAATTCTCAATGTTCAAGTATATTAACCCCCCAGTAGACTACATTCAACACAGTAGAACCACTATAATTTGTAGCTTACGGGACCAAGCATTTAATACGAACTTTGGAGGGTGACGAATTATATATCAAGCTCTGCAATATCGAGGCTGATAAAATAAAATACGAAAAAATTATCATGGATACTGATCCCATAATCACCCATAATTAATTCATGATATAGCCTGTATGAATGGATATTAGAAAATATTGTTAAATATTAATTTGACATACTTGTAAAGGATTTCAGAGATCAATACAACCGTTCATGAGCGAGTTCTTCAACCAAGGGTGTCTCTAGTTATATTATTAAATTTAAATCCATAGAACTTTAAAGTTCACTCCGTATGGGTGTGACTTTAAAATTCACAATCAGAATTCAAAATCCCTAAACTAATAATACCAATTACTATAACGTTAAATGTATTGCTATCACAAGTGTATTAACTAATACATGTGGGTGGGCTATGTTGAAAACAAACAATACCTAGACAGGCAGACAGACATTAAAGAAAGCGAGTTGATGTAAGTTCCGTATATTAATCAGCTGAATTCAGCGGAGTTATCAGTTACTATGGCATACTAGTGTATTTATCGTTATAGGAATACTAGTTACAGTGTTTTTGATGGCAAAACTACGAATTATAGAGTTATCGAGAAGTTTCAGTGTACTCACTAATCTTGACTATTGAACTATTAAGTGAAGTTATTTTTGTTTTGTGTCAAGAAATTTACTAATAGTTATATTATTCAAGCTCCAAATAACTGCAGAAAAGAGAGACAACTGCACAAAATAGGAATGCTTTATATAACGAATTATACAGTTACAAGATAAGTCATCGCCTGATATTACTACGAAGTGGGATAGAAAAGAGTGATAGGTTTCAGAAATAAATTGTCAATGGTCTTGTTAAGAATAGCCTACATGTGGGGATCCATCAGAACAATAACCATTGTTTGAAAACCCAGACAGCTCTGCGTAGTACAGTCCGTCCAAGAAGTATACCTTTTGGAAGTGTCAGAGATTGGATGTGTCTGACTTTGTCGTGTCTGTACGAATGTAAAACTGTCCGGTTTTGGCGCCTAACGCTAACGCCAATTCGAGACTCTTTCAAAACAGTCTTTCCCTGTCGCTGGCGTACGGTGTCGATGGATGAGATAGTCGCTGTCCACTCCTGTCAGGTTCTGGGTGTGTCGGAGGACTAAGGTGGCGCGTTCCCAGCTCACTTTCACGGGGTTTTCTCAGATGATGCAGCAATCACTGAGGAATCTCCAGCACAGATTTCAATAATCCAGGAGAGAGTCATCTAAAATTAAAACTATTAGTGCAATATTGCTAAATTATTATTACCAATTAATAGTGTTTTCCAGAAAATTACTAATCCCATAATGTCTGTTAATTAAATGATAAGTATGGAGTTCCAATATTATAATATTTACGCATTCCCTCTTTCTTTTTTCATATTTTAAATTGCTTCATTTGGGTCACTCGTTGTTTAGTCGAATATAGTATTTAATAGTATTTAATACACTGGCAAGTCTCAAACAAAAGGAGACATGTCGAGATGCCTTCCGTCATCTCGGCATCATGACGGTGACCAACATCTACAATATCATGGAAGTCATCACCCATGTTAGCCGACTAAATCTCCAAAGAGGCACAGATGTTCATAAATACGTCACTCGGCAGGCAGACAACTATGTACTCCCATGGCACAGGACTGCAATCTTCGAAGAGAAACCTTCATACGTGGGCAGAAAACTGTGGAATCATCCAACGGAGAAGATAAAGAGGCTGGATTGTGTGACATTGAAAAAAAGACTTAGTGAGTTTCTCAAAGGAAGGCCCATGTACGAACTATGTGAATTTCTTGAAACAGGAGACAGACTGGCAGTGAACAAAAATATAATTTCGAATACAAACAATTCAAATATATTTAATTATATATATATTTTTTTTATTCTTGACAACAATTGCTATTCTTGAAGAATATGTAATAAAGAATTTTGACTATTGACTATTATTCAGGTATATAGCTATCACATAAATCTCTCTTAGCAGCGACTACATAAACGCTTAACATAGGTTGCTAGGGAACGATAATAATAAGAATGTGATGAATAATCTATCCTGTTCTAGGTGAGCAATATTTCTGTATCACAGATATCCAAAAACTTCAACACTAAAATGTGAATATCTTTGAAACGGTGGTTTGATACATTGATGAGCGATTTCCACCATTCATTGTCTCTTGAAATTCTTTATTTGAATCTTGTATTAAACCTTCCCTAAGAAAATATTTAATCCAATGTGGCGGAACGAAGATGGCAGACCTAAATTATGAAGCTACCTACAGATTTTTTTTTAATTTGAATAGGAATCCCTGTGGAGCCCACTGTCAAATTATCTTGGGAAAAGGAACATCAAACTGTTTTCCTATTAATATTACGCTGTAGGCCTACGTGAATCCATAGAACTTTATAGGTTTCTCCATATGGGTAGATGATTCAGAATCAAAATTCAAAGTTTGTCAAATTAATAATACCAACGACATAGCAACTGCCATCACAATTTGTATCATTAATATTACGCGTATGCTACTGAAAGATAATAGTCAGGCAGACACTCAGGAGCAAGTTATTTTGTCTCATGTAGTACTTTCAATGTTACTTTTATATCCTGAAAAAGGACGAAGAAGTGAGTAAAATATTTTGTTGTTCAACGAACTTGATCTGTAAAAAGGTTCGAAGAGTGCGTGTCAAAATTTGAAGCTGATCGATCAACTCTTTCTGAAGTTATTGTAGTGTATTCAAACAAACAAGCAAACCCACTGACTGGCAACAACTTGGAACTTGAGTAAAAAGTAAGAACTTGCTAGCTCTCGTTCAACAAATATTATTGAGAGAACAACGGGCGGTATTATCAAGTTGGGAGCACCTAACTTGAAGGAGTCAAATTATTTCAGTGTAGGGGATTGAGTATTTTACAAGAGAGTGTGTTTCTGAGGGATATAGGCCTATAGTGAGAAAGTGAAGAAGTGAGGATTCAATTAAATTGCAGTTTTAGTTTTTTTGCACGGCCGGCCCTCTCTCACATTCAACCATCAAACTTCCAGTACGATGCTACATTAACTATATTATACAATCCTATTCAGTGGAATGAGGGTATTCACAATATTACAAGCAAGAGTTGATAGTAATGAATATTATTGACACAAAAAAAAATTACAAATCTATTTAGTTTTTTTGCACGGCCGGCCGTCTTCACATTCAACCATCAAACTTCCAGTACGATGCTACATTAACTATATTATACAATCCTATTCAGTGGAATGAGGGAATTCACAATATACAAGCAAGAGTGATAGTAATGAATATTATCGACACAAAAAAAATTACAAATCTAGGCATGGGAAAGTCAAATTCAAGATAGGTGAAGATAATATGTCTGAAGCATTCTATGAAATAATAACAAAACCCTGAGGGTTTTGAAGAAAGGAGAACATTAGCACCACCCCGGGTAAGAGAGAGAGAGAGTGTGTGGGTGAGACAGAGTGAGAGCGAGAGCGAAAGGCGCAGGAGTGATAGAGAGAGGGTAAGGGAGGGGGTGAGAGAGAGTGAGGAGGAGAGCGAGAGGGGAGATGAGAGAGTAAGCAATAAAACTAAAATAATAAGGTTGAGATAAGAGACAATGTCACGCAGGAGTATTGTCTAACAGTGGTGACACACACACTTCTACAGTCACTCTAAGTTATAAACAGAATATTTCAAAGAAAGTACAGTCTGTGCCAAAATTGAAACCAGTTTACTTCCAAGATATTCTGACATAGGCGTCAAAAGCAGATAGCGACAACCAGAGACTGTTTTCCAGGTAGAGAAATCAGTCACGGACTCGCCCCGCCAAAACAAGACACTTCTTTTTCAGCACAAGAACGACAAAACTAGCCACCGCCAAAACAAGACTGATATTTAGTGCTAGGATGGATATGTCTGACTTTGATGGTGGTGTATCTTGACATCGCCCCAGTGAGCTCTGTTCGAAATTAACAGAATGCTCAAGTATAGACATTTAGAATTAAACAACCATTCCATTTAAATCGTTTAAATAATTAAATAAACCATTTCATTTAAATAATTTGTTCATTGAAATCGACCCCATCAGTATTTACTCGTGAATTACCGGTAGTGTATTGTTAATGTATCAAGGTTGAGAAGATAATATATTAAGCATCTTATTAGTTTTTCTCTCAATGATTGAAATGTATGGCTTAATTTCTTTTATATAATTATAAAAATATCACAGTTTATTACATTCCAGTTCAATTATCTTGTTTCACCATCCATTTCTAAGTAGAGCTCATAGTATCGTAATCTTGCCATACAATTACCATACAATAATTGAAGTTGATTTCATTCAACTTAGTGGCGCCATTTCACAAAACTGCTAGGGAGGGGTGGGGAAAAAACCAAGAGTATTGGGGGGGGGGAGGAATACCCCCAAAGGATAGAGGGACCTGGATTTTTCCCCATAAACGTTACATTCGAAGATGTTATTATATGCTTCATTTTTTTCCAGTTTTATATAAATGTGGTTGAAGTATAAATACTGACATATTATACATTATTACTTATTAAATTCAATCATGAAATATTTATTAGAAATTTAGGTCTACAGAGAGACCCTGAAGTAGGAGGAGGTACTCAGCTCTTCCAACTAACATCGGATTAGTTTTATGCAGTCTACTATAACAGACGTTCCCATATGGATGTTACTATAGACGTATTTACCATCGTATTCCATTTCTGTTTGTTGGTTTGTTTGTCAGTATGTCTGATGGAAATCGAAAACGGCTTTAACGATTTTGATTAAGTTTTAAACTAGT
>NW_024094251.1:0-7949 GCF_014356525.2 Nilaparvata lugens
CCTTACAGTCCGAGGGAAAAAATAGCATGAGTGACTGAACATACTATGGTCCTGGTTGTGGAAAATCTTGATCTCATTTCTCATTAAAAATTCTAGGAGTGTGTGTATTCTTAAGTTCAGATGAAAATTATGTTTATGATCTGGATTGTGTTAACAAGTTTTTGTCAGTTTTGGCCAAAATGAGGTTTTGTTGACATTTTTCAACATTTTTGATTTTCCAAACTTTAAATATTCTGATACAGTTGTTGTGCTGCTGTTTCCCTCTGAAACATGAAGACTGTTTTCTCTCATTGGCAGTTCCAGTTCTCCTTTGGAATTTTAAAGAAATCGTTGATGGCCTGAATCCGTTGCTTATAAAATTGCATTTTATTCTAAATAAGAATGTAAGAATGATACCAAATGATGGGTTTACAGTTCAATCTCTTCACTATCTTGAAAAATGACATCCATGGAAAAACGTAATGATAGGTTCAATAGAAATAATTAGTTAACAATTCATCATGGAAAACTTTACCAACACTTGTAAGATCCACATCAGTTTACTGGGCCCTATGAGTATTCTCCAAAGAATCACAAACCGTTCTCAGCAAAATTTAGTGTCTAGCAATCACTACGTCCAGAGAGTATAGAATTTATTTTGTATCACACTGTATGTATTCATACTCTCTGGCACATACTCTATACATCACATTCTATACTCTCTAGCTACAATAGCTCTGAATGGCTTGTTCTATTGCTTGTTCTATAGATTCGAGTTTGGGCCGTGAATGAGGCTGTTTGAGTTGGACGAGTTGGATCACCTAGAGGTCCCCAGAGAAAGTTCGATATCCAACTAGTCTTTTGTTCTTCATTGACTGAGAAAAGAAAACTGAACTGAATTTGGAGAACCAATCGGAGCTTGAGTGGTGAAAAATCCGACTAGTGGTCCTACTAGTTGTCCAACATGGACCATGTCACGTGGTACTTTAGTACCATCAATATTTTAAAATGAACCAATGAATTTTAATAGAATTATAAAATGGAAAGAAGGTTAGACCTAGTCAAGGGACCAATCAACTTAAATCGAATATTATTAGCGATTAGGAGTAATAGTATTATCAAAACGATAAGAAAACATGTATAATTATGATTCAATAACTATGAGAACCCATTGGCAAGATCAAAATTATAAAGCGGCTTACTTATTATTGGCGGATTATAAAAAATAAAAGTTTGCATGAACATTGAGGTTAGAATTATTTGTTTACATTTTGAAAAGAATTAGTCGATCTTGAATAAATCGATAATTATTAGAATCAATGCTGAGCGAATCAGCTGATCATTCGGTCAACCAGTATAACAGGTTGAATTATATAAAATTACTCACAAAGGATATATTATGTATACTAAAGGAAGTTGATGTGTAGAAATACGAACAACTATTATTTCTGTAAAATATTTATTATAATCTAAGAAACACGAAAAACCAAGAGTATACAAAACTCATATAAAAAACTAAATGTATTATCTATTAAAATCATATGTTACGATTTATTTATGAAATCAATTCAAGATAAACACTCCATGTATTTGTATATAAACTTTTTTATTTAATTTTTTCTATTATAAAGTTGAGGAAGCCCTGATTCCAAGGCGACCAATTGTATTGAGTTTATTAAATTGAAGACAATCAGAGAGTAGCTTACAGAATTATTCTTGGAAGAGACAAATTTTTCTGAAAACCTCCTTCTTCTGGCTTAAGATCTGACCTGAGAGGATGCACATGGAGTTTAGGGTTCTTCCTTTTTAAAATTTTAAAACTATTAAGCCAAACCCTTTTTAAATGTGAAATATTTGTATTAAATGTTAAATTATCTGTGAACTCAGTGTTGTCAAAGAGTTCGTAATTTGTAACTATTCCCTATAAATATATCTTTAATTCGGAAAGAAAACTTATAAGAATCTAGATCACGCGCTAGCCCAGCAGAGACGAAAGGGCTACCTAATTAATTATTGGAAATAATTATTCAATCCACGAGACCGTCAAGAACTTCATTTATGTGAGTGATAATCAACGAGCTCGTTTTAGGCCTTCTAAAAATAGTGGGGAAATTAATTAAAAGCGCTATTCAAATTGACTTAAATAAATAAAAAGTCACAAATGTTGAGTACTATATAGTTCATAAGAACATTTTATAAATTTATTTGATATATGTAGGAGGCTTACTTCCACGCACGGCCGAATTCATATAAATCCCTGAGATCTCATGTTTGAATAATAATTATTAATTATTAATTTTGTTAATTGAACAAAGTATATCATATCAAACCTATAGACCAAACAGGTTTTTATTTGTAGAAAATTTGTATTGACTGGAAGTCTAAGCATCAGTATAAATATAATGTGTTATGAATTTGAAACTCACTATTGTGAAAGCTATTAATCTGGTGATAATTATTCAGATTTTAGAAAGATTTATTTAAGAAAAATTATAGATATATCGAACATTTTATATACACTTTTTTATGGGAATATATTTTGTGTTTTATGTCAGCATACAAATCGTAGAAATTTATTTTATCCTAGTTCATCTCGTGATATACAGTTTGAACTGTTTTAGTACCAATAAATTTCAGCAGCACATGAATTATTGAATCAATTAGTGATGATCTTATTGAGAGCACTCAGTATTTATCGTCCTTTGATGATAATCACTTAATCTGCCAGAACAAGTATATTAAAAATTATAGTAATAAGGTTCCAGTTATATCATATAAGGATCCAGAGAGCTTCAAGAACTGGCGTTGTAAGTTCTAAGGAATTTTGGAAGGATACATTGGTGAATACCTTATCATGACGAGCGTTGTAAGAATCAACTAGAACAGTAAGTTGGTCCTTATCAATTCTCTAGGGGTAACGTGGTTACTGTTGCTCAGTTCCACTCCACAGCACCACACAACTCGAAGGGTTTGGTCCGCTTCAATCTGCGCAGCATATGTGTGTTGTCAAGTAGCTGAGCGACTTCTTCATTTTCATGCCGTTGGATCCTGACTGCATGCTTGCGTGCGAAGCGCCCAATCTCTGTTGCAACGAACTCCACCTCCAGGTCTCTGTGAATGTCGGCGTTTCGGCTGAATCTTGGAGCATCGACAATGTTCCTCAAAACTTTGTTCTGGAATCGTTGGATTACATCGACGTTGCTCTTGCTGGCACAGCCCCAGAGTTGGATTCCATACATCCATATTGGTTTCAGGATTTGTTTGTAGATGAGGATCTTGTTGTAAGTTGAAAGAGCAGAATTTCGGCCTATCAACCAGTATATTTTTCTATATCTGATACCTAGTTCTTCTCTCTTCTTCTTCACATGTGCTTTCCAACGCAGCCTTGCATCCAGAGTCATGCCTAGGTATTTGGCCTCGTTAGCAAATGGAACAGGTTTCCCATTGATGGCTAGGGGAATTTGCTCACATTTTCTGTTTGTGAAGTTGACTTGAACAGACTTGGTCTCATTCACTTTGATTTTCCACAGTTTAGCCCAACTGGAGATTTCATCAGCCGCATCTTGAAGTTTCCTCATAGATTCCTGACTGTTGTCGCCCAGAGTTAGTACAGCTGTGTCATCAGCAAATGTTGCCACTGTATCATTTTCCAACTCAGGTAGATCGCTAGTAAACAGTAGATATAGAATTGGCCCAAGAACACTACCTTGAGGTACTCCTGCTCCAATTTCTTTTAGCTCTGAATAGGCGTCTTCCTGCTTGACTCTGAAATATCTTCCCACTAAATATGACTCCAATATTTCAGTGTATTCAATTGGAAGCATAGTTCTTAATTTTGCTAATAGGCCTCTATGCCACACCTTATCAAATGCTTGGGCAACATCCAGGAATACTGCACTACAAATTTTCTTCTCTTCAAGAGCCATCTCAATTAAATTGGTGATTCTGTGGACTTGCTCTATGGTGGTGTGTTTCTCTCTAAATCCAAATTGATGTTTTGGTATCAACTTCTTACTCTCTATAATTGGCTTTAATCTTTTCAAGAGCAGTTTTTCAAATAGTTTTGAGATTACAGGTAAGAGAGAGATTGGCCTGTAAGATGTAACATCATGTGGTGCTTTTCCAGGCTTTAAAATCATTATGACTTCTGCAACTTTCCAGTAATCTGGGACATATCTCAGCCTAAAAGATGTATTTATGAGGAATGTAAGCTTCAAGAAGCCTTCCTTGGAAGCTGTTTCAATACATCTCCAGTTATGAGATCAAACCCTGGTGCCTTCCTGGTTTTGATGCTACTATTGATCATATTTTCCACTTCAATTACAGTGACTGGTGTGATCCTCGCTGATTCTTGAACAGTATGTGGAAGATGTTCATCATCATCATAGCTGTCATCAGTTTTAAAGATGTTCTCCAGATGATTTGCAAACCTAGCTGATTTTTGTTTATTGTCTCTAGCCCACGTACCATCCACATTTTTAATGGGTGCATTTTGGCTTGAAGTCTTTTTAATGCACTTTGTAGCTTTCCATAGGGAGTAGTCAGTACTTTTTTCATTAGTCAGCTCAGTGAGATACTTGGAAAATGTTTCATTTTTTAGATTTTTTATTTCTCTTCTGAGCTGCTGGGATAAATTGTTCAGCACAGTCTTGTCTCTTGGATCCCTAGTGTTTTGCCATTTTCTTCTTGCTCTTCTCTTCTGTAATAGAAGATTTTTTATTTCAGAAGGATAGTTGTTGCCTTGAGTCCTCCTTTTTATTTCTGGTGTACTTGCCCAGGCTGCTTGCTGAATGGAGGTCACAAATTTCTCAATTTCTGCTTCAAGCTGATCTTTACTTCTAAGCTGTACATTGAGATCTATGCTTTCCTCCAGTATGAGTCTAATTGTTCCCAGTTTGTGTATCTATTGCAGAGAAATGGAGATGGTTCTCGTTCTATTACACTCTCGCTTAATGTGAGTATAATTGGTGAATGATCTGATGTCAAGTCACAGCTGTCTTCAATTTTGATGTAGTTTGTGGAGAAGTCCTTGATGATGAAAAAGTCTATGAGATCTGGAATTTTTCCTATGTCTGTTGGCCAGTATGTTGGGTTTCCAGTTGATATTGCTTCACATTTGAATTGCTGAATTGCACTAAACAGTTCTCGACCCTTTGTAGTGGTTATCCTGGAGCCCCAATGGGTATTTTTAGCATTGAAGTCTCCTCCTACGATGAACCTTCTTCCAAGATGTTTAAAGAATTCTACGTAGTCTCGATGTTTTAGTGCATGTCTTGGAGGGCTATAAATTGCTGCTAATGACACTTTGCATCCTTTGAGCTCCAGTGATACAACAGAAGCTTGAATTTCATCTGTTTGGTATTCCTTTTCTTCAGTGTGTTGTATTGTTTCTCTCACGATTACTGCACTACCTCCCCTTGCTGAATTATTTGGATGTGTAGTATAATTTTATTTACATCTTCTCCTGCTTCAAACTCAAGCATGAACATATCTAGGGGCTCTTTAGTTCTCCATTTAAGCTTTATGCTTGCGTTCAGAATTTTGAACCCTTTATCTTTGAGGTCCTCCACAATATTCTCTGCTTCACATGAGTGATGTAGCTTCTTAGCCATAACTCTGATTGGCCTTGATTGCTTAACTTCTCTTTATTCAACTCCTTTGTGAGCAATCTATAATCCTCCTCATTTACTAAGTTAATTTTGAAACTGTCTACTCCAAGTAGTTTCACACTGAAATTACGACTTGGCAGTAGCTTAACTAACTTTTCATGGAAGTTATTGTATGATTTAATGCCATCCACTATTACTGGTGGTAATGGAGGACTCTTTTTGACTTTGTGTTGCTGTACTGACTCACCCTTATTATAGTTGGTTTTTTTTCCTTCTGATGGTGGGGTAAGCGAAGTATTCAGCTTCCTCTTCTTAGATCTCCCATTTTTCACTCTCACCCATTCCGTCTCCTTGGCAAGTTCCTCCTCATCTGTGCAGTAATCTGTACTACGCGATGTATTTTTAGCTGTAGCAGATTTTTCACTCTTGAGTTGATTTTTCCTCATTGGAGTTGATTGATGTTGATCAGAATTACTACTCTTAACAACTTTCGAATTGTTGGAAGATGCAGGGACCGAGTTGACGTTACAGCTCTCCAACTGACACAGCTTAATTTGAAGTTCTTCTAGTTTCTTCTCAATCGAGTTGTTTTTTCTTTCTGCTGCCCGCATCCTATTATCAGCTTCTTTCCATGCATTATACAGTATTTGCTCTGCAGGAGTTTTAAGCTGGTCTGGTTGAATGAATTTTTCTGGAGATGAATCTCCTTCATTCATGGTGATTGTTGGTGGTGGTGATGATTGCAGCTATCTTCAACTTCTTCAAATTCTGGAATTAAGAAAGTTGAAGGTTTAACTAGTTTCCATTCCTTTCCATTCATTCTGGTTGGTATTATAATTATTACGACGGCTCAGCAGTTCTTTTTCGCCAGTTCGTTTTTCGCGAGGTGACCGACCGCGGCAGGCGACGCGAACGCACGGACGCGAGCGCGCACACGCGAACTACTTCCACTCACAGCCGGCTCTATTTTTCTAGCGTAAGCAAATCTATTGTTCTATTGAATATATAGAACGACACTAAACTACACTAAACGACACTACTATAACTATGTATACTATTGCTGAAATACTATTAAACACTCTCTACATGTTACCGCTTCGGTGTCTAACCGCTGACTGGATTAATTGTGTTTGTAAAATTCAGTATCTACCAATGAAGATAGAGCTGAGGTTTGAGCCAGTAATTTGCGGCGGACGGCAATAATTTTTTGTGAATTTATCGCAAAAGAGGGAATTAACAACTGCTCTTATAAATACCAATGAAATTGTATCATCTGTAAAGGATTGGCGAAAGTTTACCACTTTACATAATAGCTTCATAACGTGGGACTCTATCATAAGAGATAACCATCCAGGAGCACAACTTCACAACACTAGTCAAATAGTGAATGCCTGCTTGAAACTTGCTTTAAGGTAGAAAGTAACGTGAATCTTCCTCTTAGATAAGGTATTACTGTGATTTTGAGTCATCTATGATTATTTTTGTAATAATGATAAATTTATGCTCTGTATATACTGTGGAAAATGGAAAATAAATTGATTATTATTATTGAAAAATATTTTTTGTATTAATAACTAAGTAGCAGAGATCAATTCTGATCTCAAGACTAAAATATTTGCAACTCAAAGCAGAGTCATACACTCTTCTCCAGATCGGAGGCTTAGAACTTGCATACAATTAGTTGTACAAGAACTGCTGCTTTCTGCATAATATTCTGATATGCCAGTTCTCCACTGCAGTTGTTCATTGTTTGTCTCCATTCTTTTGTGGACCAGTCCATGGCAGACACTACTATAGGGATTATTACCACCTTCCTTAATTTATACCATTATTTCAGTTCAACTGACGGGGCTGGTATTTTCTTTTCTTTTTAGCAATGGTACTCACAGATCTCATCAAGGGGCACTGCCACATCAATTATGTAAGCCTCTTTATTATTTCTGTCAAACAAGACGATGTCTGGTCGTTTAGCCTCCACTGTTCTGTCAGTTGTCATACACAATCCAAAGAAGTCTTCCCTTTTCACATTCAAAACCATTTCTCTTACACTTGTAATAGGGCACCTCAGTCGCTATTAACTCATATCTTTCGCCAATGCCTGATAAACCACTTTGGCCACATTGTTGTGCCGCTGCAAATAATCTGTATTAGCTAGTACAAAGCAGCACCACAAAATATGCTGTATCGATCCTATGGCTTTCCTGCAGAGCTTTGTAAGCTCTAGTGCTGATTACCTGGTCCTGAATAGCAAACATGAAACCTTCAGTCTCACCAAATATTCACTACTCTGCAACCATTTAATTGATTCTTTTCTGTCAACAAATTAGAATGAAGTGCAGCAGCAAATTTTTCATGCAGCTC
>NW_024094252.1:0-12218 GCF_014356525.2 Nilaparvata lugens
TTGTAATTATATAACGAATAAATAAATAAATAAATGAATACTAGATTTAGAACTGTGTTTTTTAACTCGCATATTAATATTGTAAAAGTGATTTACTCCTAACGGATTTCAAATAACCTATTCCAAAATTATAAAGCTGTGGTCATTTGGGCAAGACAATTCTCGTTCGGATTCACTGTAAATGGATAAGTACTTTAGTTCGTAATAACTTTAATGCTTAGGCTTGTAAGATATTGTTCTTTGTGTATTTCTGTATATTATCAGAATTCTTTTGAAGATTATAAGTTCATTTGCTCTGAAAACTGGATTTCTCATTCATAGGCGATAGATCCATTCATAATTTATCAAGAATCTATTACATTGGAGCCGACACTATCCTAGGTTAATAGGTGTAAATGCTATCCACCGATTAGGAAAAATTGGTAGCACGGCAAATGTTACCCCTGTGGTGGGACCGAATTACAAAAAAATATGTCCCAAATGGTACACCATGAATCCCTGGTTATGAAAAATTATTAGTAGGATAGATATCTTGATAGGTTATGAATGGTATACTGCTGAGTGGGAAATCGGTTCAAGAGAGATCAAGTCCTAATGAATATATATCTGTGCAGACTAGCAAAATGGGTACATATGAAAAATTAAAATGAATGAGTTAATAGCTGCCTTAACACAACTGTTGATAGCAAGATGCTAAGTTAGACCAAAACAAATGCTAGTTTGAGCAAAATGCTAAGAGATCAAAATGCTAGGTTTAATGCTAGGTTTGAGAGATGAAGCAAGAATGTGCTAGCATTAGACTAGAGCAGGTTAGTATAAACTTCTATTGAAAAATGCACATGAAACATTGAGTGATAATCATGAAGATGAAACAAATTGAAGCAGGATAATAGTAGTGTTAAGATACAAGATCAACTCATTCAAGTTTCTGACAATGTAGGCCTAGTTACTGTTGTTGAAAAAGTCAACCCTAATGAGATAGTAGAATTGAGTAAAGAAGTAGGTGGAGTTGTCTTCATGAAAGTCAACTATCAGAAAGAACTTGTACATTGATAGGAAAACAGTAAACAAATCGAATGTATGGAAGAACTACATGAAAGTTAGGAAGACTATAAACAAAGTGAATGATTACATGAGACAGGTTTCTGTGGAGGTTAGGAACAATGTAAACAAAATGAATGTTGCTTTGAGTCAAGTGATGAGTTCAACTTTCAACTGAGAATTGAAAAGGTGTATGCAATGCATTTCAAGTGAACATGACTAACTTTTGTAAGCAAAAGGCTTTGTTGAAACAAATGAACCATGAATAAAATCATGTTCTTGAAGAAAACAAAACACAAAGTTCCATTGATGTGTTAGTATTCAAAGGTTGTTTCAAGTTGCTTATTTACAAGATGATGACAGTGAATCACATGATGAAAGGGTATTCCCCAACACACAATGATTAGGAATCCTGTGTCATGCCGGGATTCAGAATAGCAATGACCGAATACTACGTATGGTAAGAGTCCATAATTGTATCTTTTTCTTCCTGTAGCCTATTTTTCTTGGCCTTAATCTTTCAAATTTCGATTCTTTCCTGTCTTTGTGTAATGTTCAGTAAATTTCTTCTATGATGCATATCTTAACCAATCTTGTCCATAGTCATTTAAATTTGTATTTTTCTGAAATAATTTTGGAAGTTAAAATAGTAGCTTATTTCCTAATCTTTAAATTGTTGATAAAACTTAACTTTTCTAAAATCTATCCATTGTAGTGTAAAGATTGTTTGCTTGTGGTATATTTTTTCATCATGTATTACATATTTTAATCTGTCTATTTTTTTCAGGTATCATATTAGGTAATTAGGTTTTTCAGAGCAAATTATGTCCCATGTTCTCATCTTTCATTGCATATCGTGCCATAAGCCATATGTAATTAGGTTATAGTTTTCTTCTGGGCTTTTAACCCATTTTGCATTTTATTTTTTTTTGCTGTCCAATACTTTGGATTTTTGGTAGACAAGTAGGTGTGATCTTTTAGAGGTGTGGGCGTGAACCACATATGGCTGGACTCGATTATCTGACCTACTTGTTTGCGATATAAAAACCTTAAGACTGCAACATCAAATGTTTGTAAAAACTTTGCATACTTTGTTTTTGTGGTCCGATACTAGAGTCTGCTATCACATGCCTTACAGACATCTAGGAACTACTCCAATGTCCCACACCATATCAACACCAATCTATGCAAAATCTACACTGAGGCTACACCAATAACACGCCATATCTACACTAATATATACTAATAACTACGCCAATGTCAACACCAATAACTATGCCAATATCTACGCCAGTGCCAAAATCTACGCCGATGCCTGCGCCAATGCTGATGCCAACGCCAATATCTACGCCAATGCCAACGCCAATATCTACGCTGATGCCAATGCCAAAATCTACGCCAATGCCAATGCCTGCGCCAATGCTGATGCCAATGCCAAAATCTAGGCTGATGCCTGCGCCAATGCCAATGCCTGCGCCAATGCTGATGCCAATGCAAATAGCTACGCCAATGCCTGCGCCAATGCCAATGCTTACGCCAATGCCAAAGCTTACGCCAATGCTAATGCCAATGCCAATATCAACGCCGATGCCAATGCTGACACCAAAGCATACGCCAATAACAATGCCAACAACAATGCCAACGCTTATTGCTGACTTTGTATCTCAAACTTCAACACTACTACATTACCTGGAGGTAATTGCCATCCATGTTCACATTCGCAACTTTGAATTCAGAATAACAGTCACAGTATCATGAAAGAATTGATTCAAAAAAAAAATCCTCTCCTAAATTATTCCTGTATGCAGAACTCTAAACCTTGAACACTGGAAGTATCAAATAACCAAACCTTACCTAAATTAATCCTCACCTAAATTAATCCTGTATGCAGCGTCTATCTCTATCCAAAAAACGAATTACTTGTCATTCAAGCCTGAAATGTACATTGTATAATTACAAATATGATACAAAATTACGTGACTCTGTATCGAGTTTGGTATGCAGCCATCTACTACAAGCATGAGGCAATGCTAACTGAGATGTCACCTGTATCGAGTTTGATATGCATCAGTCGACTACAAGTATCAGCCCAACACTACGTGCATCCAGATCAGCCAACACTACGTGTATCCAGATCAGCCCAACACTAATGTCATCACATTGGAGTCACACTTAACTGAAAATCATACTGAGTGCCTTAACGGGACGTTTTCCAAAATGTGCATCGATAAAATCAACTGCGTCAATAGTGAAAGAAATGAACATTTTTTGATTTATTGAAATTTTATGTGAAAATTAAATGTAACATTCATCAATTCATTTAAAAAATAATAATAATAATAAATTTTTATTCAACATACTAAATTTTTTTTATGCAATGAAAATTGAATTTTTCTATCTATTAAATTTATGTGCAATTTCAAAAAAAATATTCTTTACATATTAAAATTTCTGTTGAAGATATTTTCCTTCGAATTATAAAGCTAAATCAAAAGTAATTTTGATATTCTATACTTTGAAATATTGTTGGAAACATATAACAAATGCTGTTGATGAATTTTATAATAATTTCAATTATAGTTGACATGTAATATTTTTATAGAAAAATTGTTACTGTTCTCAAATTTACAATTCAAAATTTTCATTAGGGTCAATGTAATTTTTTTCTTTAAATTTTCAAACAGTAAAATTTTTTATGTCAAGAGGGGGGTATTTGTAATATTACATTTTTTCTCACATTGGAATCGAATCTTCAATTCGAGATCTATGGAACTTTATAGTAAATATCAGAGTCATCGATAGACGGACAACTTTTTGACGGAGAATTATTATTGTAAATGATTGTTGCATTGTTCCATGGTGTCACCGAGGCTTGGTTGACAGAATTAAAAAAATAAATGGTTTATTTAAATAGAGATATAATAAAAATTTAAAATACAGTTTCAAAATAAAGTTTTATTGAGACAAATATAAAATGTGAATTCTAACTTGTAATTTATAATTTTTTGGTGATGTGTCTGTAATGTTGAGGTATCTAGAAGCTTTTGCTCTCTTCCTGACTTGTAGCTTTTCCTGTTGCTTCTTTCCTCTCTCGAAACTAATGGCTGGCTATGTATTGTAACTTGGTGCTCTTTGAATAATTTTCATTTAAGTGAATTTATTAATGTTTTTAATTTGAGTTTTAATCAGTTTATAGTGTTCTATTTTGAATATATATTTGTTTTGTGTGTATACAAGCCAATAGCCACTGTTTTTCAACTGTAAACTGGATAAGTACTTTAGTTCGTAATAACTGTAAATGCTTAGGCTTGTAATATATTGTTCTTTGTGTATTTCTGTATATTATCAAAATTCTTTTGAAGATTATAAGTTCATTTGCTCTGAAAACTGGATTTCTCATTCATAGGCGATAGATCCATTCATAATTTATCAAGAATCTATTACATTGGAGCCGACAACTATCCTTAGGTTAATAGGTGTTAAATGCTATCCAGCCGATTAAGGAAAAATTGGTAGCACGGCATCACATATCAATGTTGTATGAATCTTGTGCTTCTACCTGTGCATTCATTTCGATGAATTATTGAAAATTAAATTGAATAAAATCGAAAATGAAATACCTTGTTCTAGTTACGCTATTGTGACCGTAATCAATTCCCAAAATGTATCATTTTCTGGAGATAAGCTATTCTGAGAGTGATCAGTTATGAATAGTAACAAGTTATTAAATTGTTCCATGTATTTTATAGATGTTTATTGACATTCAATAACAAAATATGAGTGATATAATATGATAATATATAAAAGTATAGAAAATCACAGGTGCCTAATAAGTAGGTACGGCATCATTGAAGGACTAGAAAATTAAGTACTAAAATGAAATTATAATGGTCTGAGAATGACTGAGAATAACAAAATATGAAACAATAACATTAAAACTAAATTTGAAAATTCCAGCCTCTTCAAATGACACTTGAATCAAACTCGAATATGTTACTATCTTCAATGCTACTACAATGTTACTACAGCCTATAGATATTTATCACCAAAACTCATCATTTCTCAACGTCATTTTCTTCAAGGACTGGATAAGTGAATACTGAAATACAATTAAAATACTCTGAGAATGACTGAAAATCACATAATATTATGAAACAATAACACTAAAGTTACATTGGAATCTCTCTCAATGACTCTCTTCAAATTATTCACTCTCTCCAATGAATATAATTCATTATTTAGGCTATTTATTACCAAAGATCATCATTTTATGCAGGTGGAAATACAGGTGGTCCATAACAATGCTCTCAATGCAATTACAGACTGTATTGTAATAGGTCGATAGTTTCTTACACCACCTCGATCTCCAGATTTGTATATAGGTACCAAGAAACTGTTTTTGAAATCTCTAGGGAAGACACCAAGCTCCAGCAAGGCAGAGCCAGTATGGCCAGGTGAATGGCCAGAACAGAAAAACCTAATGACAGGAAGGGATATTTCATCAGGCCCAGTTCCTCTGCCAACATTCAGCTTCCAATCTGCGTTGAATATTGATTGGAGTGATGCAGCAGGATGGAACTAACTGGTTTCAACAAAAATCAAATGTCGGGACATAACCATGTCCTGCACAAAAATAGATGAAAAATAATCAGCGAAGAGTTCACACTACTTATCAACAGGAGTTGCAGTACTCTTGTGTCCAGTCTCATAAAAGTAGGTCTGGCTGAGCCTTTTCTCAAACCATCCACATGAGTCCAGAAAGATTCAGAATTTGTCTAAACAAATTCCTCTACCAAGTAATAGTTATTGTAACACCTCCTTGTCAAAACACGACATTGATCCCTCAAATTGCAAAAAACTTCATAGAGCTGAATACTACCATTGCCTTATACTTTCTATGAGCAGTTTTCTTGGCTACAATCAATCTTCCCAATTCAATGGAACCACTTAGAGAAACCAGAGACATGAACCCTTCTCATGAGTGTGAACCTCTTGATGGTCAAGCTCATATACCTTCAGAAATTACTGAAATGTTCCTCAGCTCTAATGTTATCATCAAAATTTGCAACTGGGTAATCCATATTCTGAAACTCCAAAAATATTGGAAGCTAAATCGCACTTGTGAAAATCAGATATTTGTTTTACATAGCAGGGTTGTGTCCACCTCCTGTCCAGGAATATGTGATGAGTGCCTTTGAGGATGCCTGCCAGGTCGATTGTCTGTATTTAGACCTCTCAAAGGCCTTCGACAGAGTTAACCACTCTCTCCTGGTTGCCAAACTGGAGTTTATCAGGTGCATGTGTCATGCTCAAGTGGTTGAACAGCCATCTGAGGGACAGAACTCTGATTGTCAGATATGAGGGTCATAGTCATCTCCTTTCCTGGCTCCCTCTGGAGTTCCTTAGGGATCTCATTTGGGCCCCCTCCTCTTCAACTTGTTTATGAACGACATTAAAAGCTTCATATCATCCATGTTTCTAATGTATGCTGATGATGTCAAGTTATTCGACAGGGTATTGCAAGACTTAGGACATGAATCTCTGCAGCATTCTCTCAACAACCTTGATTTGTGGTGCCTTGATAATGGTATGGCTCTGAATGTAACCAAGTGTGTTGTAATGTCTTTCAAGCGTGGAACAAGTATACTTGATTCTCAATACTCCTTGAGAGGCATTCCTTTGAAAAGAGTATGCAGTTTCAAGGACCTTGGAGTGACTATGACTCAGTCTCTTAGCCCACTGGATCACATAAGTGTGATCACTGGAGAGGCTAGATCTCTCCTTGGCTTTATATTTAGGTCCACCAGGGATTTCAGTTCTCCCGAGAGTCTCTTGGTTTTGTTTAGGCTCTTGTTCTTCCAGTGTTGGAATATGGCTCTATTATCTGGGCACCATACCATCTGTACCAGATTAACCTGCTGCAAAGTGTGCAGAGACGTTTCGTGAGGATGCTGAGCTGCAGGATGGGTTTCAAGTACTTTGAAGTTCCTGTGGAGGAGATTAGGGGACATTTCCATCTCCTCCCTTTGGTTCTGAGGTGGGAACACAACGACCTGGTCCTTCTTTTCAAGACTGTCAATGGATATTTGGACTGCCCTGAACTTCTGGCTAGTATAACATCTGTGTTCCAAGAGGAATGTGCTCAAGGTTCCATTTTCGCAGATGCTCTCACACAACAGCCTATGCCTATAATAGTGGGCTTTCTAGAATACTTTGCTCTGGTTGTGAGGCTGCTGCAGCTGACGTTGATTTCTTTGGGGTGTCCTTGGGCTATCTCAGGAGAACTATGAAGAGATCCCTGCATGTGTGATTTTGGTGTTCCCTTCCTTGTTTATGCCCCTTGTGGTAAACTTCCATGGGCCTTTTCACTTATATATAATATTGTATGTTAACTATGATTCATTCTGTATTCTAATTTTTGTCTTTCAAACTATCCACATAGATGTTTTTTATTGTTGTATATTATTATTATCTATATATTCTTGCTTGTATCTCTTTTTCTATGTTATTTTATGTGAAATTGGTGTTGTACCGTTGGAAGTTGAATGAATAAATAATAAATAACTTTCTTCCAACTCACAATCATCAGCTTCCTTCAAGCATTTCTTTACAAACTCACACGAAAAAAACTCCTCTGTTTTTCGTGATCATTGATCAGAATAAAACACAAACAGGAAAAATACAGAAGCTAGTCTGATTATCTTGTTAAATCAAGACTTATGGGCTATGAAAGTTATGTTAGCATTGATTGTGTGAGCTTTTTCGCGCTCAAAGTTACTGTCACACTAGCGTAAGTTGACACATAAGCTATTATGTAGGTCACTAACTGAAGCCTAACTGAAGATAAGTTTTTGTGTCATTCAGTTTTGTTCAAGTCAAAGAAGCATAACAGAACATATGCTTTGTCATTTATTTCATCACTCGATTGTAGATACGATATCCACTTATCTTTCCAATGGCTAATGCAATGAGATAAGCGTGTGTGTCACTAAATAGACCACGAAAAGTTATTAAGATAGTCAGATAAGCTAAAAAACAGAATTTGTAGATACGCTACTATGACTCTAAACCCTCATCAATTTAATTGGAATTGAGAATTGAAACCATGTGTTTTGATTTATGCCCAATCCAATCATTTACCTTCGATTGTGTAAGACTCTTTAAGTTCATGTCTATAATCCTGAAGCTGGGCAAAGTAGTATGTATACTGGGAACATATTCGTTCTCTTGTAACGGCTTCCATTCCTGAGTATACCTTTTGTAAAGTGATCTTCGCTTCTCTGGAAACAATAAAATTAATCAAACTTATATAAAATAATTCAATTTCTGATTCAAGCTGTGTTCACACTTTGGTTAATAACACGAGTTATTGAACTGAATAACTGAGTTATTGTACTGATTCGTCAAAAATTCCTCTTAACAAAAGTTAATAGGCTCACTCATGTTTTCAACAAAAAATTCCTTGTTATTGAAGTAAATGTTATTAAATTCAACATATGCTAATGACTTTTGTTATTAAAATCAGTTAATAACAGAAATGTTGAAAACTTTTGTTATTAGTTTCGGTGTAAACTCAGCTCAACTGAACTGAAAAGATATTTTCGCCACACTGCACAGAAAGCAGCTGTTTTCCAGTCCCTATGTAGATCTGAAAGACATTGTTTGCAGACGACTCTCGTCTGACGTCAGACAGGTTTCTTTCCGGCCTAGGCCAGAAAGAGTACCCTTCCCACCGCTAATATGGAACTGAAGAAAGGTGATCAAAAACAGCTGATCAAAAACTTTTCATTATTTTGTGTTCATTATTCAATGATTGAAACATTTAAATAATATCATCTCATTGTAATTTGAAAGAATAAAAAAGTATAAACTCAACCTCCCACATAATTGAACATAATCTTTTAGGTTATTAGACAAATAAGAATAAAAGATGGAAATACTTGGACAATTTCCTGATATTCAGATTACCTCAGATTTGCTAGAGCTATGACCTTCACTTCTGCTTTTGGAAGTGCTTGTAAACATTATTAATTATTAATATATATGTTTATTTTTTTTTTTGTGTGGCGAAAAAATAGCGTTCGCACCACAGGCAAAAATGTTTTTCCAGCTCTCAATCTTTGCTAGTCTCGGCCTACGGCCTCGGACTTCAAAACCGATTCGAGCCGGAAAAGTCTAATTTTCCACCCTGGGTGCGAAATACTATACTTGTATCAAGCTAAGCCAGCATCGTAGGAAGTTTAAACAGCATGATTGAGAAGTAATAAATTGTTTGTGAACAGTTCATATAGTACATATGTTTGTGAACAGTACAATATTGCATAAAAGTATGTTATTATTCAATTGTATTTTTGTCTTGAAAATGGAAAAATAAATTTGATTTGATTTTGATTTAGTTCATTGGCAGCCTGGAGAGAAATATGATATTGAATGGTTCAAAATTAATATGATACCAGCTTGACAATAGTTATTTGTATATCGAGAGTAAAAAGTATTGTTTTTTCTCTCAGAGGACGAAGTTTGAAGCCCGAGGCGAAGCCGAGGGCAACAATTTTCCTAAGGGAGAAAAACATTTTCGCCTCACTTGGATGTGATGAGCTGGTTCTCGTGCGTCATATGGAGGCCGAGAATGATTGTTTTCTGACCAGGCCGGTAAAATTTTACGGCCCTAGTGCTGTAAAATAACCTTGGAGTCAGCTGATTTTGATTCGATGTGAATGTGTTTACAAAATAAGTTATGAAACGGAATCAGTTATGCTTCTAGAATTGAATAAAGTATTTTGCAATAAGATACTATCATTTTATTTGGATGAATGAAATACAAATAAAATATTATGAATTCTTCAAATTCAATTTTCAGAGTAATAATGAATCTAACCTCTAACCTCATCATAGTACTGCGTTTATCACAGAACCTGGTGGATAATTTTGGAACCCTTGGTGCTGAACATTTCTAGAAATAGTTTGTGAAGCGTAATCGGTTTATGCTTCCAGAATTAAATACAGTATTCAGAAGATACTATCATTCCATTTGGATAAATGAAATACAGATAAGATATATTATAGACTATTTAAATTCGATTTTCAGAGTAGGATAGAACTTCTAACCTAAACTTCCGCAGTTGACGACAACAAGCATTGTTGATGTTGACATTCAGATTGGCCAAATTTCAAGTGTGCTGAAACAGCTGATCAAAAACCTTTTCATTATTTGTGTTCATTATTAAAGAATCAAAACATTTAGAATGATATCATACCATTGTCATTTGAAAGAATTTAAAAGTATAAACTCAACCGACCACATTAAAACATAATAATTGAACATAATCTGAAATTGAAATTGAAATTGAAATTCTTTATTCTCCAAAAAAGATTGACAATACAATTATATTTGTATGTAAAGAATGAAAATACATTCCATTGAAGGCTCCCCTCATGGACACATGCCTGTGAGAGAGGAGCGAGTTGTCTAGTAGCATCCAATATACATAATCTTTAATTTAACTATTCATAGCTATGAGAAATATGACTATAAATGCAATAAAAAAAATATTCAAGAAAGAATAGACCAGTGTAACAAATAAAACAAACCTCAATCTGGAGAGAGGTATTATTATGAATAAAAATAAAATAAACCAAAAACGAAGTGGGAAGCATGGTGAGATCGACGAACAAAATAAAATTGTAAAAAAGATACAATAATTTTTGAAAACCGGCTTTTTTCACCAAGGATCGAGAACCTCACAAACCAAGCGTACTCATTCACCATTAGTCACTCACCCTCAATGTTTAGGCAATGTACAATTATTAGCCAAAGAAGGTACAATCATCGGAAAGAGTAAGGTGATACTAAAATACCTTCCTGCTCCTCTGGGTTTAGGGAAGTCACCCAATCGTTGACTATTTTTTATAGTGACTTATTCTCAAATTGTCAGGATTTTTCAAATAGATGGGCAGTTTTTGAAAAAAGGAAAATTTGTTTGAATATTGTGACGATTCGTTTTAGTGGCTACTTGAAAAACTAGTTCTTGGAATCATATTATGAAAATCAAGGCAGAGGCAGCAAACAATGTCGAAATGTAATCATTATCAACGTTACCGGTAACTGATAACAAATATCAATTAAATCAGTCTCTTCCAGTAAACCATGAATCAATATTACTTATTATATTATTTATTCTATTAGTTATGAAATTATTATATTAAAATCACATTTATAGATAAGGGAATGTTGTGGTAAACCTTACCTAAAACGTTTGTCACAATGTATACAAGGTTAGGGTTTTATGTGCATATTTGCTACTTCATAAGGATCATCTATATCTATATCATTTTTATTAAGTACAATATTATTGCAGATTCTTTCCTTTTTGCTAGCGGTCTGATTGTTCACTATTTGCCAGATTGTTCTGTTAACGTTTATAGTATTCTTTAACATTTGATCAAAGTGTCTTTTTTTCTTCATAGGAATAGTCTTTTTCAAATGTAATATTTATAAATAAGTAGTATTTTTTTATACATGTAGTATTTTATAAATAAGCACAAAGCAAGTTACGGTATAAGAGCACTTTATTTTATATGTTGTCAAGTCATTCTGCAGAATCAATACATCCACGCACCACACCAGTGCCATCATCATCTGACAGTGCCATCATCATCTGACAGTATAATATTCTCAATGTACAATATTTCAAACATTGCTTTTAACAAATTACAGCCTTATCATTTCAACATTTGTAATACATTTTATTTTCGACGATTCATAAAAATAAACCCTTTTTCTAGGATATCATTCTATTAGATATACGATTTACTAGGATATCCTATATCTTATTAGAATGTTCACAACTATATTATATATCACATATATGTATTATATGTATCATACATTTTATATGTCCACAATAATATTATATTATTCACAACAATATTAAACTACAAAATACAAATCTTATGTACTCATACATAGTTTCATGCTTCTTACGCGCTTTCAAGTCTTCCCTCAAATTCAAATTTCTTTTATCCTTCCTAAATAACCGATTGGTTTTTATTAGATTCTCATGCTTATTGATAACCTCACCATCAACCCACTTGTTATTCTTTGTTTTTTTTAATATCTTTTCAGTGGAAAGTGCCAATCAAAAATATATTTGAACGAATTGTAAAAGAACGTGAAT
>NW_024094253.1:0-9948 GCF_014356525.2 Nilaparvata lugens
TCATAAGGATCATCTATATCTATATCATTTTTATTAAGTACAATATTATTGCAGATTCTTTCCTTTTTGCTAGCGGTCTGATTGTTCACTATTTGCCAGATTGTTCTGTTAACGTTTATAGTATTCTTTAACATTTGATCAAAGTGTCTTTTTTTCTTCATAGGAATAGTCTTTTTCAAATGTAATATTTATAAATAAGTAGTATTTTTTTATACATGTAGTATTTTATAAATAAGCACAAAGCAAGTTACGGTATAAGAGCACTTTATTTTATATGTTGTCAAGTCATTCTGCAGAATCAATACATCCACGCACCACACCAGTGCCATCATCATCTGACAGTATAATATTCTCAATGTACAATATTTCAAACATTGCTTTTAACAAATTACAGCCTTATCATTTCAACATTTGTAATACATTTTATTTTCGACGATTCATAAAAATAAACCCTTTTTCTAGGATATCATTCTATTAGATATACGATTTACTAGGATATCCTATATCTTATTAGAATGTTCACAACTATATTATATATCACATATATGTATTATATGTATCATACATTTTATATGTCCACAATAATATTATATTATTCACAACAATATTAAACTACAAAATACAAATCTTATGTACTCATACATAGTTTCATGCTTCTTACGCGCTTTCAAGTCTTCCCTCAAATTCAAATTTCTTTTATCCTTCCTAAATAACCGATTGGTTTTTATTAGATTCTCATGCTTATTGATAACCTCACCATCAACCCACTTGTTATTCTTTGTTTTTTTTTAATATCTTTTCAGTGGAAAGTGCCAATCAAAAATATATTTGAACGAATTGTAAAAGAACGTGAATTTACCTTCAACAGGAGTCATAAATAGTTCAGTCCAGTCTAATTTAGCTAGGTCATTTTTAAAACAACACATTTGCTCTTTTTCATACTTCCTGACCATTTCACCAATCCCTTTATCCCCTTGTTTATTATTCAAATTCAATATTATATTGAAAATTTGTCCATCATGATCTGAAAGTGCTGTTATTAGAGACTCCACTCTGATATCATTTTTGTTTAAGTTGGTGATCAATCGCCGATTAACATGTTTCAGTTATTCTTGTGGGAATATTTATAGTGTACTTCATACCATGCATATTCAATACATTAATAAAATCTGTTTTCTTTTTACCCTCCTTCAAAACATCTACATTAAAATCTCCCCCTATCACTACATTTTTATTGATTTTACATAATTGTACCAAAAATCTATTTAATTTTTCTAAAAACATATCGATATTCTCTGAAGGCGGTCTATATAACCCAGCCACCATGTATTTTTTATTCTCTATCTTTATTTCTATTATACATGTCTCAAAGATTTTATCTTCAACTGTAACATTTATAGCCCTCGTTGAAATATTCCTACAAAACGCTAATTCCTCAGACACTAAGATCAATACTCCTCCCCCCCCCTTGTTGAACTTCTAACATACCAGTTCACACAAGAGTAGCCCGGTATTTTTAAACTTCTCATTTCTTCTTTGTGCATATTATGCTCAGTTATAATTACAATGTTAGGTTTTATTTCGTGCAGTGCAATGATTAAAGCATAAATTCTAGATTCTAGGTGTTGAATGTTTTGATGGAAAATAACAGAATAATTTGTTACTAATCTATTTTGTAGTATGTTCTTCCCCTTCTTCCTACCTTGCTTAGATTTATCATTTCTAACCAAAGATTTTCCCATTTTATTACATTTATCTCTAGATCTACACAGTTTAAACTATTAGAATTAAATGGACAGTTTTCATTTGGAGATGTGAGCACTTCTACACTATGTTGAGGTGTGAGTTCTAGCGAGCCGAAACCCAGAAATGGATCAGAGATCTCGTTATGCGGAAGCGATGTCCCAAAAGATTCCAACTCCCGTCGCTCATCACCCCCTTCTAGGGATGGCAAAATTTTTACAAATATCGATATATCGATTTTTCGATATATCGTAAGGCAGGTATCGATGGTACGAATATATCGGGATAAAAATATCGATATATCGGGAGCAAAATATCGATAAACCCGATATTAGAGATAAAATAATATACTACTCGTATACGTGTTTGTATAATACATCATTTTAATCGCTTTTGTTTGGACGTATTGCTCAAAACACACTGTAATATTCAATTATATTGATTTTAACATAAGATTTTAGAATTTACTACTAAAACATAATATTATATTTGTTCAGGCCTCTGGCCTCTCACAAAAAATAAGGAAACGAACCATTGGACAGGTTTTTGGGACCACCAAGTTCATGAAAAAATTACCTTGTTAATTTATTTGTTTACTACACTTCAGTCTTCGGTGGGATACATTAGAAAAAATTATGAATTCTTATTTATAGGCTAGCGTGGATGAGAAGTTTAGTTGAAAATATTTAATGCTTATTATTGCAAATTATTAATGAGAGGATCATTCAGTAGAAATAGGCCCAATTCATTCAATAACACAATCGTTCCTGAGAATAATTTTATTGAGAATTCTAAATTTACAAAAGTATTAACACTCAATTTACTGGCCATAATCATCTACTATATTGAATAAGAGCCATAATAGCCAAAGTATCTAATATGGTACACAGGCATTGTGTGCTCACTTATCATAATAATATGAACATTTATTGAAATTATAGAAGTTATAAACACATTAAATTGATGTAGAATGAAGGAGTTACTTATTATACTGTAATACAAAATAATCAATCAGTGCAATACCAGACTCAATACCTGCTAATCACTTACAAATATACACCATTTCCTAACACTAACTACTAGGTATGTATTAAAAAAATTCCATAATAAATGGACATACTTTGCTGATTTTGTAACTACCACCTTAAATAATTGAGTAGCTTGCAAACCAATAGTATCAAGTCAGACAACAAACTTTCATTTTATATTTATGTATGAAAAGGAAAACCTTTATAGCTTACAAACTACCTACATACATAACCTACCTACAAAAAAGCTATAACAAAATAGCTTGATACACAGGTATCATGTGTCCACTCATCATATAAACACTTATTGAAATTATAAAATTATAAACTCTTTTGAATTGATGAAAAATGAAGGAGGTGCTACAGTACTAAAACATAACCATTCATCATTTCTCTGAAGAATGATAGATGGTTATGGTATTACAAACATAAGAATTGATATCATTACTCCCAATACTTTTCTGGAAGAGCATTCAAAAAATATAACTTTGACAATAGTTTACCACTTAGCCTATTACGTTTCTCAGTTATGGTGTTGCCAGCCTTTGAAAAGAGATGCTCTGAAGGAACTGAAGTGGCTATAACTACCAGGTACTGACGTGCTAAAGCATATAACTTTGGGTAGATTTGTTTCATGTCTTCCCACAACTCCAAAGGGTTTGATCTGTGATTAGTTGCTACAGGTGTAGACAAGTATAGAGTAATTTCATTCACTATCCAAGTTGGCAGAAGATTGATGAGGTCTTACCATTTTTTTTGTAGATTGCATTGCCAGGGATTTATGGTGTGCCCATAAATCCAAGGGGTCATTTAGGTCAGATTCTTCACTGGAATCCGACCCTGAGGATTCACACTGGCATCTGATACAAGCTTTTTAATTTGGTTCAATGCCCTTGAGGAGGCAACTGGGTCAATAAAATGGATATTCTTAAATCGAGGATCTAAAAACATTGGAAGAGCCAACAAGTGAGCATGCTCTCTGTCCTTGAATCTGGATTAAAATTCCGGGATCAGCACACTCTTCAATTTGATTCCAGTTTCAAGGACAGGAGCAGCTGTATTTATGGCCTGCAGGAAGCAGTTTAACAAGGGAATTGTCATGCTTGCTGTAACATAAGACTCTCCTGAAAATTCCCTTTTTTAAACGCTCCAAATTAGAAAGTAGATTTTTCACCTCCCTTGCCTTTTCTAATTCAATTGCTGTGAGCATTGGGGGAGAGTCAGTTTTTGACAAGAGTACAGTGCTTATAACTGTAGACAATGTTAAAAATCGTTCAATCATATAAAATGTGGAATTCCACCTTGTTTTTATATCTAATACAAGTTTGAGAATTTCCCCCTCCAAGATCCCCCTAACCCCCCTAAAGCTCTTCTCTAAGAAAGTCACTAGCATTTGTAGATTTCTTGATAAATTTAACAATTTCTCGAATTTTTTTTATTAAATCCTCCAAACCCTCAGTTTTTTGGATAGCTGATTCAGCTAGTAAATTTATTGAGTGAGCTAGGCACCTCACATGCTTATTTTTACCAAATGTATCACCAACAGCTTTTACCATAGCTGACTCATTGTCTGTTGCAATACAAACCACCTTCTCTCTAGGGATGTCCCAATCTTTGAGAGTTGATAGAATTTTTTCTCCTAGATAGTTTCCAGTGTGGGATTGATTCAGCTCATACACTCTAAGTACAGGTGACTGGATTGTTGATCTATCCAAAAAGTGAAGTGTGACACCCAAGTAACTTGTAGTTGTCATCATGTTGGACCAAACATCAGCTGTGATTGCCACATGCTCTACTTCACTCAAAACATTTCTAAATTCAGAGCTCAATACATCAAACTTTTGTAAAGTCATAGATTTAATTGTGTTTCGAGTAGGCACTTTGTAAAGAGGAACAGTTTCTCTCATGAAATGTCTGAAGCCTTTACCGTCAACTACAGAGAAGGGCATGCTGTCCTTGACAATGTAGTATAGAAGTCCTTGAGTTATCTTGCAATGCCGGGCTCCACACTCTGAAACAAAACACATAAATTATTAATGGGTGGTGCAATGTTCAGCTGCTTCGATTACCTAAAGTTTAAAAATTAAATAAAAAAATGTTCTTAAATTTGGGGTAGACAAAATTATTGATCTATAATGAGACAATTATTGATCTCAAAATGAGTTCTAAAAAATAAATCTTCTCATGCACATAATTATGCTCCTTTCAGTTGCTATAAGTCTAGTAAAAACATTAAGATCAAATTTGGGGCAAATCAAATGAGCTTTCCAGCAGTTAACCATAAGTTTTACCACAGTGAGCTGATTTTTCAAACATGTATGAGGTCCATCTAATGTAGGCTAATAGTCTGCCAAGTTAGGTTAGATTATCATATATTTTTCAAGATATTTATGCATTATGTATCAATAGCCAATATTATAACCTAAATCTGCAGAGCACTGTACATTCTAATTTTTAAAGCTTTAAACCTTTACGGTATACATTGATGTAGTACTGAATACACTAAGTTATATTTCCAAGGATCTTTGGTAACTCTGTGGTTGTGGAGGTGGTGTGATTTATGAAACCAACTGCATGGCTACAGCTCCTATTTTCTTTACACTTTTCAAGTTGCTCATCATCATGGAACATGGAACTTCTGTTGTTAATTAATTCCATAATGAACAAAACGGAATAACACTTAATTAGCTTCTTACTTCACCTTATCCACTTCGCACTAACATATTAATTACAACACAATCCGACATTAACAATCTAGAAATCCACAAGCAAAACCGAATCTCAAAGAAAAAGAAAGTACAACTGCAAAGAAACAATAAAATGGCATATTTTGTTTCAACCTGTTGGGCTTGTATTGCGTTTTCTGGAAACGGTATACTATTGTTGTCAATTATTATTATTATTATTCTGACTCTTGTTCTTCTGGTTGTCTCTGGAGTTGTGATGTTCGTTTCTCTGGGAAGGCTGTCCTGATCGATTCTGACTTGAGCCCTCGAAGTTATCATCTTTTTTCACTGGCGTCGTTTCTGTTACCTCGAGTGTCACTTTTTTTATTTTGATTCCACTTACCATTATGATATTGTCCTCGTCCTTCCCTCCTGTAATGACTTCGTTGATGCTCTCGGTTGCCATTATTATCATTACTGCTGTGTGACAATCCCCGCTCGCGAAGTTCACCATTTCGATTACCCTGATTCCTATAGTCCTTATTCACCTCAGCGTTATCATTGGCTTTGGAATTTCTTCGGTCATTTTGCATTTTGGTCATACATTGATATAGTACTGAATACACTAAGTTATATTTCCAAGGATCTTTGGTAACTTGGAGAGATGCATACATTCAAAATTATAACTTCAACTTTTAGCATACCCCATAGGTGCATTATAAACCTTTCTAAAAACGTTACATAGCCAATATAACTCAACAGAAAATATGAATGATTTAATATACTTTGTTGCATTATAACCAAACCTAACTGAAAGATGAATAATGTAATACTGTATAAAATTATGGAAAGGTAATAGATTCTAACTGTAAATCTGGGTAAAAGTGTCAGTGAATCTGCCATTGTTACAAGCTACTGTTATGAGATTCATCAACTACACAATATCAATATTAACACTGACCTGAAAATGATTTAATTTCGCCAAAAGACTTGACAAGCGATGGCTGTTTATATGCGGCGATGGAAGATGAAGATGTGGAAGGCTGAGCTACATCAGAGCCATAGCTAGGATTCAGAGCTGCAGCTGGTCGTTGCCGTTGCCGGTGTTTGAGACGGATTGGGGCTTGTGATACTTGTAAGTTCTGAAGACTCTGAATCTGAAGTTCCAGACCCAACCTTACTGGAAGATGGACCTACGACATTTCTGCTATTTACATTAATAACGGTTGCAGACCTCTTAGAAATGGCTTTGAGTTTGTGAATTTTCAGATGTGATTTCAGGTTTGACGTGTTTCCTGATGTTTTTAAAAATTTTGAATAAAAATTACACTTTGATTCCTTGAAAGAAATTTTAGAGAAGTGCCGCCATACATCACTCTTTGTGGGTTTCATTGTAGATTGAATAACAAATTACAACTACTAACTACTATCAACTTCGTCTATTAACTATATTATTATTCTATTAAATTATTAAATAAAACTGAAGGTTAACTGGAACTGAGCGAAGCAAAGAACACGAACGCATGACATCTTGACATGAATGAAATGAACGCAAGAACGAAGAACGAGAACGCCAATGAAGAGTCGAAGACAGAATGATATATCAGAAGGAATATATCGATATTAGCGATATATCGGTACAAAGATATCGATGTCAATATATCGATATATCAGAAGCAATATAATATTCTATAAATGCACACATAAATGCATTGACTACGTACCAATGACTGTTTCATTCATGATCTCAATATATTTTGCACTAATTCTTTTTAGAAATTCATGTTATACACTAAGATTGTTCAGATCAATAAAACTATATACTAAATTATGTAATATTGAATTTATAGTTTTGTACTGCAGTTTTGTATGAAATACAAGCTTGAAACAACTTTATTTCTTTCGCAAAACTATGCGTCGCGTGATAACTGTTTTTCTCAAGCAATAAAGTCGGGTTTCATGCTAAATACATGAATAGCCACTGTCATCAAGAGTATCATAATATGAATAGAAATAAAAATCTCAGTACCGTACCCTTTTTTGAATTCTTTTATCACAACAACATGTTTCAAAATGGCATGAATGTTGAAACATGTTGTGATGAAATAATTCAAAAAAGGGTAGGCCTACTGAGATTTTTATTTCTATTTATAGAGTATTACCTAGACTTAACAAAGCAAACGAAAAGGCATCTGTTGTTGAAATTTCCTTAATTGCATTCCAGAGCTATAAAATGTTTTCATCAAAATTGACAAAGATACTGGTTGAGGTATGTCCATATACCATTGAGGAGTAATTTTGCATGCCAATTGAGCTCCACTTGAACTGTCTGGTGTTACGCAGTAAATAATAATAATAATAATGAAGATTATCTGGGATCTGTTCCAAAAAATTTAAATTGCCCTTACAAGTTCTCCCTATGTTATACGATATCCACAAAACAAATTTATCTGTGTAATGAATGTGCATCTCAGGTAAATGTTCCTGAATCACACAGGAAATTTCCATAGAACATACTTCATTATGTTCAGATTACATTTCTTTCAATTGTTTTATGAGGTAATATGTGAATATGTGAATATGTGAATATTTTTGCTTTACAACAGTCTTTTTGTCTGCTGTATATTGCAAATGCAGTTCTTTTAAACAAAAAAGAAAATAGTGAATGTTCAGTGGAGGTCAGTGATCTCGAGTGTATCAGTATATTTCTGATTTGTGTATCAGCCAGATGAACTGATCCATTGAATTGAAGCTGAACTAGCCTCAAGTACACAAAAGACTACTTATCTTGTAAGAGTTTAGACATTATTGACTTTCACATATCTCTGAATGTAATGACTGGAGAAAGTTTGTGATTGAAATTGATGAGAGTAGAACTCTAATTATAAGGTAGGTCGAAAAGATCTGTGTTTGAGAATTTTCTCTTGGAAGAATTCATTGTGGTTCGTTCTTTTGTTTCAATCATTCAAGGAATCCTAGGAAATGGTTCAAATCAATGTGATGAAGAATAGTTTACTATTTGAATCTTATTTATGAAATAAATCCAGAAAAGACAGTAACTGTATTCACTTTTCTTTGAACAACGTGATTGTCCTATTCACTTAAATGGTTTCTTGCATCTTAAATTGGGAAATCTTCCCTTTGCAAAGGAAAATTACATGGAAAAGGCAAGCAGAAATTAAGAATTGACAATTGAGAATGCTCAGTAGAGGTCATTAATCTGAAGTGTGTCAGTTTATTTCTGATTTGTGTATTGTGGACGAAACAAGAGCTCGCCAATGTGACAAAATCTTCCAAGAGGAAGAGATGAATCAAGCATTTTCTAGACCAAATCAGGTTTCAAGCATACGAGAAGGAGGCGGGCAGAGCATACGAGAAAGAGGCCGGCAGAGCATACGAAGAGAAATAATTGATGTTTCCAAAATTGGTCATTTGAGAAAAACTAATGATCCAACCAAAATAAAGGGCTGGAGACGTAAGTTCAGTGAGGTCAGTGATCTCGAGTGTGTCAGTATATTTCTGATTTGTGTATCAGTCAGTTGAACTGATCCATTAAATTGAAGCTGAACTAGCCTCAAGTACACAAAAGACTACTTATCTTGTAAGAGTTTAGACATTATTGACTTTCACATATCTCTGAATGTAATGACTGGAGAAAGTTTGTGATTGAATTGATGAGAGTAGAACTCTAATTATAAGGTAAGTCAAAAAGATCTGTGTTTGAGAATTTTGTCTTGGAAGAATTCATTGTGGTTCGTTCTTTTGTTTCAATCATTCAAGGAATCCTAGGAAATGGTTCGATTCAATGTGATGAAAAATAGTTTACTATTTGAATCTTATTTATGAAAGAAATCCAGAAAAGACAGTAACTGTATTCACTTTTCTTTGAACAACTTGATTGTCCTATTCACTTAAATGGTTTCTTGCATCTTAAATTGGGGAATCTTCCTTTTGCAAAGGAAAATTACATGAAAAAGGCAAGCAGAATTTAAGAATTGACAATTGAGAATGTTCAGTGGAGGTCATCAATCTGAAGTGTATCAGTTTATTTCTGATTTGTGTATCGGGCAAAGAAACTAGTCCATTAAAATGATGCTGTACTAGCCTGAAGTATATATATTGTGAGAATTCTAAATATTATTGACTTCACATACTTGTGAGTATATAGACTGAAGAAAGTTTTTGATTGGAATTGATGAGAGTACAACTGCTCTAGCTATCAGGTGTGTGGAAAAGATCTTTGATTGAAAACTTCTTAAAACATAATTTGTATTTTTTCCATTGATTCAACCAAAAGCTCTTGACAACATTCAACAGGTAGGTACCAACATACCAACGTACAAGTAGGTGACCTACTGCCACTAGGAAAGTAGGTCAAGACAACCTAGAGAAGAAAAGTCTGAGGAAGGAGACTTGAGTTATTACTCATTGCCATCTCAGTCACTATAAGTCCAATAAGACAAGATGAAATTATTCAATGAGAGAAAAATTGTAATTGGTCACGGAATTGC
>NW_024094254.1:0-10944 GCF_014356525.2 Nilaparvata lugens
GTCTGTCTCAGCATCAAAACAACATTCCTCCAGAACAGGGTTAGCGGTAAAACAGAGTTTCTTCAGTGTAAAAACAAAATTTAATACATGCTCCTTCTATAGATAAGAAGTAATACTACAAACTTTTTGTTATACACTCTTTCTGAAGCAAGGAACAAAACCACTAATCTACTTACATTACATTGTCGATATTCGAGCGCGGGGCGCGGCGGTGGCGGCGGCGGCATAGGGGGTGATGGGGGGGACTGTTTGGAAGGAGGATCTTGCAAGTGTCTACTTATTTTTTAAAATAAGTACTTGAACAAAAATGGTGGTCTTCAGTAGGAGGAAGAGATTTGGCGGGAGGGGTCCGCGAAGTGTGGGGGATTGCTTGGAGGGGGATTCTGCAATTGGTACGCCCAATAATTTGTTTTTTTCAAATAAATAAATACTTGAAATAAAATGGCGGTTTTAGTATCGGTGGGGGAACGGGTCCAGGCGAGTTGGGTTAGAAAATGGAGTTTCCCGCGCGGAGCACGGGGGGATTTGGGCAGGGTTTAGAGCCCCCCTGGGGGATTAGGCTCCGCCCCCTAATTAAAATACTGCTCTGTGATTGGTGCGTTCAAACAGCAATAGTATACTACTAACGTATAATACATCCTTGGATGAAACAGCTGTGGATAGTAAAAAAGTGAGTATGTGAAAAATCAAAATATCGCATCCCTGAAATTCATAAGATGACATATAGCCAGCTGTGGAATATGAAGACGTTCATTTTAGAGAATTGTGTTCTGTTTATCAATAAATAAAAATAACAAACGAAGCTCGGTTCTCCGTAATTTTGATCTTTATATCACATAAGTGGTAAAACTATAAATATCCATAAACATGATTTTGGATATTTCATCTGAAACACTCTCATTGATAATCTTTTAATGTGTGATTCATATTTATGTACATTATTATATAGTTTATCTTGATTTACGTGAGATAGTGTATCTTGAGTCTTGACATTTTTGGTATGATCAAAAACATTTCAAACTTGTCTGATAGAGTATAAAGGTGGTCTCTTAGGCTCATGAAGTACATAAAGTTTGAAAATTCCTGACATTCATCTTGCTTTATCCAAGCTACAAACTTGAGTTTCCTAGAGGAATTCTCTTAGTCCGGTTCCCACGTATTACTATCAGTGTCAGTAGCCGGTACAGTAGAAATATGGTTCCCATGAGTTCTAATGGTAATATTCACACTCTCAATAATTACAGATGAGACAGCGTGATCAGTAGAAGACAAGGATTGTAGATGATTCGTCTTCTTCTTCTTCTTCTTTTTCTTCTATTCTTATTCTTCTTCTTCTTCTTCTTCTTCTTCTTTCTTCTTTCTTCTTTCTTCTTCTTTCCTTATTTTTCTTGCTCTTCTTCATTTCTTCTTCTTCTTCTCTTCTTCTTCTTCTTCTTTTCTTCTTCTTCTCTTCTTCTTCTTTTCTTCTTCTTCTTCTTCTTCTTCTTCTTCTTCGTCTCTTCTTCTTCTTCTTCTTCTTCTTTTTCTTTTGCTTCTTCTTCTTCTGCTTCTTCTTCTTCTTCTATTCTTCTTCTTCTTCTCTTCTTCTTCTCTTCTTATTTTCTTCTTCTTCTTCTTCTTCTTTTCTTCTTCTTCTTCTTCTTCTTATTCTTCTTCTTCTTCTTTCTTCTTCTTCTTCTTCTTCTTCTTCTTCCTTTTCTTCTTCTTCTTCTTCTTCTTATTCTTCTTCTTCTTTTCTTCTTCTTCTTCTTCTTCTTCTTCTGCTCTTCTCTTCTCTTCGTCTTCTGCTTCTTCTTCTTTTCTTCTTCGTTCTTCTTTCTTCTTCGTCTTCTTCTTCTTCTCTTCTTCTTCTTCTTCTTCTTCTTCCTTCTTCTTCTTCTTCTTCGTCTTCTTTATTTCTTCTTCTTTTCTTCTTCTTCTTCTTCTTCTTTCTTCTTCTATCTTCTCTTCTTCTCTTCTTCTTCTTCTGACTTCCACAGTATATTCATGATTGCCTGTTCCGGTCTTTAAACTAGCCTTGGAAATCAAAATTTATCAAAAATATAATTAAAATTTAACTTTAAAATCATGTCTAGTTTTGAGACCACCTTTTCCTTGGTCTTCCAACGTCTCTCTTACCTGCTGGTTCATAGTTAGTGCTTTCACAGGGATCCAAAAAATGATTTCTGTCAAGATTAGAGATCAACATCATCATGATCTTCATGGATCATGGACTAGGCTTGTAAAGCCTGTTCCGGTGTCCACCGCTTTCTCGGTCATCCAACTGCAACTTCCAAGCTTGTAGTGGAAGACGAGTTGGTGGCATACGGCGCAGGTGATTTGTCCACTTCAATCATTATGATTAGAGATCAACTTGTTCACATGGTTGAGTTCAAAGCCACTGATCAATTCCATCGGGTTTTTTTTACGTTCAGTAAAAAACCTGATCACAGATTAGTGATCACAGATAAACCACAGAATGAAAAGTCGGGTATTATCTTGACGCCATAATCCGCCATCTTGAAAGAAAGTGTAGCATTGTAATACAGCAGTAGTTTTAATTTCTGACAAGATGATGCAGTCATGTGTCGTGGTCTTGGTGCACTCAAATCTTGGTTAGATTGATATTTCCATTTTGTGTGTATTCTGTGGCTGAACGGTTGCTCATGAGTCATGACTGACAGATGTTTCCCTTGTTGATCATACTTTGTAAACAAAACTAGAACTTAACCTATTTCATTGTTATCAATTAAAATGGAAAACCATCAGGTGATTGGAGTAGTTTTAAATGCTTTGTAAAATATTATAAATGTTATTGAATTTATGTAATCATGCATTCTCTGCTCCCAAATACATTATAATGGAGTCCATCATTTGTAAACAACCTCATATTCAGCCATGTATGTTACGTTCAGCTACTCTATTACGTTCTTTTCCATCGGTGGAAAAGTACGATTAACTGATCAGTGAACGAACCGGATATGACGTATTTTTTTCTATCAGTTAGACCAAAGACCTTGAAGATGTATAAAACGCACAATACCTATGCCTTCCCAATGCTAGACTAGCTTTACTTGAAATAAAGGTTCCATTGAGGTATTTTAGCACGAGATATTATATAATATATATATTTTTGTAATATTATAGATCACAAAAATCTTCAAGATCTTTAGTATGTAATAATCTCCCAGGCTGTCCCCTTAATGGCCGATTTCAATTCCAAATAATCTAGCGCTGCATGTGAGTCTATGCATCGGTTCAAAGACAAAACAGTACATCGTTCAGAGCCACGTTCACTCACCGATCTCATCGTTCACTCACCGATTAGTGGCTTTGAACTCAACCATGATTACAAGACACAACGTACGATGATAATTTATAAGTCCATGATAAGTGACTGAGATTATGTTTTAATAATATACCTTATAGTAATTTCACTCTTTGAAAAATTCAGAATATCGTTTTAGGAGTACGAACGTGGAGCTTTCATTTCCAATTCTCCAGTAATGAAAATTTATGAGAAGAAAGCAAAAATTGTTCCAGTACGGTATTAGAAAATTGAATATAATATTCTTATCATGATAGTACTTTACTAGGTATTTATTTTCAACAATAATCCCTCTCTGATTACTAAATTTCTAATTATAATTTTGAATATTTTATTCAAATAATTCCCATTGAAACAGCCAAAATTAAAGTCCAGCATTGAAAATTACGATGTAATTTCAGATGGATTACGCCTACCGCTATCTCCCAATTAATTTTCAATCGAAAGCAGCTTAGTTCGTCAAAGGTTCCACAATATTTTACCCGAAATTGAATTTTAATCCTATTAAGAGGAATCAATGAATGTCAATGAAAGATTGACGTAGCCACATCAAACGTCTATTGATACTCCATCACATTTCAGTAATGCAAAATCAGGTTCTCCATAAAATCAGGAATTAAGATAAATCTATCGATTATGATAGATACTATATATTCTTTATATTTATATAGATACAAGGTGGTTTAATGAAAAAATTGCATCATGACGTCCAAGGCTCTTAAAAGTTTTCGAAAACAATATATCCAATGTACTTTTTCAATCTGAAATTTTTAAAGTTTCGAAAGCTCAATCTCATTTTTTTTCCAATGTGGTAAGTGATTCTATTGCCATTGATACATAATGATAATGTATCATGATTTCAAAGAGGTTATATCAAGATATCCTTGCAATGAGAGGGAAAGAAAAACCTTCAGTCACCTGTGTCTTGTTGAGAATCTTTGAATATATTCTCTCAAATTGGCTCACGAGGCTCAATGTGTCTTTTCTTTCTGCCTTGTTATTCCTGTAAAAAAGGAGAATTCCAATGTAGAAAGTGGAGGAGAATACTCGTATTATTTCTCCCAATGACGTCATTATTTAGGAGCCGGGAGCCTCAATATTGATATCGGATATGCTATTCTACCTAGTACATCATTTGGAATACTGTGGGTGAAAAATTGCTTACATTTGAAAGTATGTATTTTCATACCATACATGCAATAGCGTTGTTATCCTAATTTTAAAATGGTAGACTCAGATGAGAAGATTAATTATTATCAATTTCCAATAAACTACTGAAAACACTGTATTTCGTATAAATGTTTAAGTGAATTTTGTAGAAGTCAACTAGAGCTAGAGTATATTGATTCCTGATTGTATAGAGTGATTGAGAGTATTGATTACTGAGAGAGAATAAAATATATCCTATCCTATACTATTAAACGAGCAACTTCTGTTTATATGTTTAGATGTTTTGATGTTTAGATATGTTTGTATTTCATCGGATCTCGAAAACGGCTCTAACGATTCTCACGAAATTCAGAACATAGTAGGTTTATGATATTATAAAGATTCGATTGCACTAGGTCTCATCCCTGGGGAAACTCGCTGGAGGACATTAAAAGGATAATTATTATTCACCCTTGGGAAAACAGCTGATAATAATTAATTCGTCGTCTGTTGGTGATGGAAGTGAGTGAGCGAGTTCATGTGTGTGGGACTGTGTCAAAATTATGACTCAGCTGTTGAACTTTTGTAATCATTCAATCAGGTACTTAGTGCCGGTTGCAGAAAAGCCGGGTTATTTTTAATCCTGATTAATTCCAGTAGATCCATCTTTTTGGAATGGTCTTCTCTGATTTGGTTCACGTAAAGTTAATCAGGATTAAAATTCAACCGGCTTTTGTGCAACCGGGCCTTTGTGAGGGAAATTTTCGCATTCCTCTGGGAATTAATCTCAATTTACCGTTATTAGATAGAACATTATTTCTGTATGAATGTTATTAAAATATTTCTTCTTTGGTAATACATTTTTTATGCTTTTGTACTTTAGAACGAAGCTCGGTCCCCGATTTTACTTGGTGATGTTAGTAGGACTACAGAAAGTATTACAATGCACACAGTTTCTCGTATTGATCAAAAAGTTTAAAATGTTGTGGATATAACTGGGAAGTACTGCAATCGAAATAGAAAATTCTGTTATGGAATCAATATCGCTCAAGGGGATTGCTCAGTTCGCTCTCTTCTGCTCTCAAAACTAATTTCCACAACAATTTATTTTCATCCACGATATGTTGAAGGCAAATTCTATTACTGCAATAGGTACCGTACCTAAAATGACTCCACTTGTCATCACAAGTGTGTGAGAGAGAAAGGAAATAGCTCTATTCTCTTTGAATCAATGTTGTAAAAGTAAAATTACTGTTATCCTTACATTATTTACTTTCCCGATCATATTAAAGCTCGGGACACATATAACCGCACCGACCCCGTGCCGAGGTACGGCCGAGCTACGTCGACGACACGGTGATGATGGTAGGAGAACACACATATCCGTGCGACAGCCGAGCGGCAGCAGTGTCTCAGTTCTGTAGTGCTACTGTGCTCTGATTTCTGAATGGGTTAAACTATTGTTAATAATATAACAATATTAAAGCTTGTTACATCCGATTTAAATTCATATTTTTCAATTTTTTAAACTAATTACCTGTAGACACAGAAGATGAGAATCATAGTGCTGGTATATATTTCGGTGCATAACAATACCACAATCAGTCATGTATCGTAAATATATATCAGCAATAAAATTGTTATCTTCTGCCTTATGTATATAAACGTAATAAGTTTTAAATTTAGAATTCAAGACACTGTCACGGTTTCCTTATTTTATACTTTTTGTTGTTTATTACTTTCCTTGCCCTATTACCATAGGTAAGGAAAGTTTTGCTTTCCAAAAAAATTTAAGGTACCCCAATTTCATTTTTCTATACGTTTCAAGGTCCATTGAGTCCAAAAACTTGATTTTTGGGTGTTGGTCTGTGTGTGTATGTGTGTGTGTATGTGTGTATGTCTGTGAACACGTTAACTCCATCCTAATTAACCGATTGACTTGAAATTTAAACTCAAGGTCCTTATACCATGAGGATCCGACAATAAGAAATTCAATAAAATCTATTCAAGAGGCGGAAAAAATGGCGGATAATTACTAAAAAACCATGTTTTTCACGTTTTTCTCGAAAAACGGCTCTAACGATTTTTTTCAAATTATACCATGGATAAGCCCTATCAACTGACACGAGTTCATTTCTGAGAAAATTTCAGGAGCTCCGTAATATTCTTGAGAAAAATGGCGGATAATGACTAAAAATCCATGTTTTCACGGTTTCTCGAAAAACGGCTTTTAACGATTTCGTAAAATTTATACCATCGATAGCTATTCATAAGCCCTATCAACTGACACTAGTATCATTTCTGAGAAAATTTCAGAGCTCCGTAATATTCTTGAGAAAAATGGCGGATAATGACTAAAAATCCATGTTTTTCACGGTTTCTCGAAAAACGGCTTTTAACGATTTCCTTCAAATTATACCATCGATAGCTATTCATAAGCACTATCAATGGCATGAGTCTCATTTCTGAGAAAATTCCATGAGCTCCGTAATATTCTTGAGAAAAATGGCGGATAATGACTAAAAAACCATGTTACACGGTTTTCTCGAAAAACGGCTCTAACGATTTCTTCAAATTATACCATGGATAGCTATCCATAAGCCATGACATGAGTTTTTTTTCTGGGAGAATTGCAGGATCACCGTAATATTCTTGAGAAAAATGGCGGTAATTGCTAAAAAAAAACCAGTTTTTCACGATTTTCTCAAAAATACTTGACCGATTTTTTTTTCAAATCATACCCGTATAGTTATTTATCAGCTCTATCAACTGGCATAAGTCTCCTTCCTGGGAAACCAATGGGGGGTCCACCCCATCCTTGGGAAATGGACTTAGTAACCTCCTTCTCGTGCATGAGGTAGGTAGGTAGCGCAGTTCATAAAAAAAAACATAGTCGAGATATTTCATCTGTAGAACAGCTGTTCTAACGACTTTAAAAACATGACGACAAAAAAAAATCATCGAATTTCACAATTCACACAAATAAAAAGTACTATGAAACACTATATATACAGATATACAGAAGTCTGATCATAGTTTCAAAAATGAGCAAGGAAAGTGGTGTGTTCCACACCAGATTTTTTATTATTTATTATATGATAACTTATGTCTATTCTTTGGCTTAACTTATTATTTGGTATACTTTTACTTTTGGTTTAACTTGTTTTTCCGTTCAACCATATTTCTCATCACTTTAATCGTACAAAACTGGAAAATTCCGTGTCTCTTCAATCAGTTTTCCACTCTCAATGTTACACGAGCCCGCACCGTCTACGTCAAAAAGTAAACTGAACTAGTCGGTGACGGCGCGGGCACGGCTCGGGCAACAAACACGGTGACGGTGCTGACGCGGTGCGGTAGTATATGTCCCTACACGTGTGAAAGCATTCGTTTTCTCACTCGTCGTAGTACGTCCATCACTCGGCCGTGCCGCGGCTCGTGCTCGGTGCGGATATGTGTGTCTCGGCCATAATGTATGAAAAAAATATTTAGTTTAATATATTCCAATGTTCATATAATTGTTATAATTACCTTCTCTTTAATCACTATGGATGGTATAATATACATCAATGACACATTATACATTTATTATTTTCAACACAGTAAAATATTTATTATAGTTTATTATTTGAACAAAAATAAAAAGTATTTTCACATGAAAATATCCGATTTGTGATTCTCATTCTACGGGCATGTGGTGATGAATTCTACTTTATTGTGAATTGCACCTTTCACATGCTGGTAGTAAATGTCCGACAGACAATAAAGGGGACAGCAGTTAAGTTAAGAGAGAGAGAGTGAGTGTCGTCGCTCGGCGACGGCAATTTAAGAGTAGAGGCTATGGCATGAGATGTTGTGGCGGTGAAAAGGTATTATACGCGGTTGATGGAAGGGTTATTCGGCCACTTGGGGGTGGAAAACGAGAATGAAGGTGAGGAGGAGGAGTGGTAAGGAGTAGGTGGGAAAGGGATGAGAGAGGGAGAGGAGAGGGAGGAGGAGGAGGAAGAGGAAGAGGAGAATTACACAGGAGGAAAAAAAGAACTTGAAGAGATGAGGAGGAGAAGAATAAGCATTCAGAAGAAAAAGGCAAAGAGAAGAATTGAGGAAGAAGAAGATGGGGAAGAAGAAGAAGAAGAAGAAGAAGAAGAAGAAGAAAGAAGAAGAAGAAAGAAGAAGAAGAAGGAGTCGGCAGAAGAAGAATATTTAAAAGTAGGCCAAATTTTGAAGAGGTGGAGGAGAAGGAGCAGAGGACGAAGATGAATATAGGAAGAATGTGAAGGGGAGACAGAATTAAGAAGGTGGAGAAAAATGTGAAGGGGTGAGAAGAGGAGGATAAGCTGTGAAGAAAATTTAAGAAGAATAGTAGGAAAAGGAGAAGGAGAATGAGAAGAAGAGAAAAACTGATTGGATGAGCAGGAGGAGGAGTAGGATGAATAGGAGGAAGATAAGGTGTAGATGAAGAAGTGGGAAGGGGGAGAATGAGATGAAGAGAAAAAATTATTGGAGGAGTAGGATGAGCAGGAGGAGGATAAGGTGTAGAAGAAGAAATAAGAAGAAGGATAATGAGAAGAAGAGAAAAACTAATTGGAGGAGTAGGATAAGTAGAAGGAGGGGAGGAGAACGAGAAGGTGAAAGATACGAGTAGTAGTAATGAAAAGAGGAGGAGAAGGAGAAGGAGGAGGAGGAGGAGGAGGAAGAGATGGAGAAAAAGAGAGAGTAGTAACATGAGGAGAAAGAGGAGTAGGACAAAGAGGTGGCTATGATGAAGAAGAGAAAGAGAAGCTGTCGTATGGGGAAGGGGATGATTTATCGTCACACTAAATATGAGTGGATGACATGGATGATGATGATGATGATAAAAATGCGACCAGACGTAACGGAGACGGAAAACGGACGCTTTTTATCGTTTGCGGCTCTGTGTTGAGTCTCTGTACACGTTTATGGTTTGTATGTGTTTGAGTGGTCTGACCTATATTATAACTTTTTCATCATCTTTAGTTTTCTCTCATTCATTTAGTGTATCGGTGTCTAGTTTGTGAGTGTATTAGGGAAAATGAGAATCCTTTCTAATTTATTCATTGAATACTGAACAAAAAATACAACATTAAAGAATTGAAAGACAAGCTCAAGATTTCCTGAAGCTTGAGAAATACGCCCAAGCTTTTCTGATTTTACTATCTATGATGAATGCATTCTGATTTTATTATCTATAATGAATGAATTCTGATTTTACTATCTATAATGAATGAATTCTGATTTTACTATCAAAATGAATGAATTCTGATTTTACTATCTATAATGATTGAATTCTGATTTTACTATCTATAATGAATGAATTCTGATTTACTTTCTATAATGAATGAATTCTGATTCTAATCAGAATATAAGGTTGTGATCACAGTGGATCAAACCCTTATCACAGTGATCACAGTTATATGAGATGAGAAACAAGTTGCACAACAGCCGTTTAAACTTTAACCGTGATTAATTTCACGAGAACCAACCAGAGAAGGCGTTTTTGAAAAGATGGCTTCTCTGATTGGTTCTCGTGGAATTAATCACGGTTAAAATTCAACCGGCTGTTGTGCAACCGGAAACAGTCCTTGACGATTTCCTGTACTCTTTGAGAGTCTCCAGGAAGAAAATTTAATCAAATCAAAATTACTCACTCTTTTCATTTCATCGATCAAACTTCCCTATCATTCTCTAAAATTGAATGTGCTAAAATCTAAAACGTCTTATCTTAATTCTTCTAATAAGTTAGTTATAAAAACGTTGTCTCTCTGTTTCAGATTGAACTTGTGAAACATGAGAGTCCATTTGAACAAATTGACATTGAAATGAAGAATGAACCTTCTCATAGCAATACAGCTATTCATCAGGCAAGTATTTGCATTCTCAATGTACCTATTCACTCCGTGAGGAGGACAGTTGTAAAAATAGTTATATTTCTTGGTTTGTCATGTAGGTTATTAAATCCTATCCTTTCTTCTAATTCCATCTTTAATTGATTCTCAGATGAAATCATGTGGAGAGAATATCATAGGCCTATTAGAAAATCATGTGAAGAGAAATATGAGATTCAAAAAACATGTAAGAGAAGTATGAGATTCAACTATCATTGTACTATATAAGTAGGTAACAAATGCATTTCATTAGCCCACCATCTGTTTGTGATAGAAGAAGTTATACATTCTCCAAATCATACAGTATACCATAGAGAAAAGGATATAAGAAGATATAACAATGGTATAGGTCGTTTATGTTCTAAATATCATTTCGGTTTTGTTAACTCAAGCCAATTACAATCGACTACTGTCCATTATTACTGTTTTGACCTTATGAGAGTGCAAGAATGGCACAGTATGAGAGACTACCAGTGTCACATAGCTTCACAAAAAATAACTACTACGGTAGGTCTATTTGCTTTAGTTTAACCGTGAAATTTGGAACATAAACGTCTTATGCCATGGGATATTCTCTTATTA
>NW_024094255.1:0-10111 GCF_014356525.2 Nilaparvata lugens
GATTTCCTGTACTCTTTGAGAGTCTCCAGGAAGAAAATTTAATCAAATCAAAATTACTCACTCTTTTCATTTCATCGATCAAACTTCCCTATCATTCTCTAAAATTGAATGTGCTAAAATCTAAAACGTCTTATCTTAATTCTTCTAATAAGTTAGTTATAAAAACGTTGTCTCTCTGTTTCAGATTGAACTTGTGAAACATGAGAGTCCATTTGAACAAATTGACATTGAAATGAAGAATGAACCTTCTCATAGCAATACAGCTATTCATCAGGCAAGTATTCGCATTCTCAATGTACCTATTCACTCCGTGAGGAGGACAGTTGTAAAAATAGTTATATTTCTTGGTTTGTCATGTAGGTTATTAAATCCTATCCTTTCTTCTAATTCCATCTTTAATTGATTCTCAGATGAAATCATGTGGAGAGAAATATCATAGGCCTATTAGAAAATCATGTGAAGAGAAATATGAGATTCAAAAAACATGTTAAGAGAAGTATGAGATTCAACTATCATTGTACTATATAAGTAGGTAACAAATGCATTTCATTAGCCCACCATCTGTTTGTCATAGAAGAAGTTATGCATTCTCCAAATCATACAGTATACCATAGAGAAAAGGATATAAGAAGATATAACATGGTATAGGTCGTTTATGTTCTAAATATCATTTCGGTTTTTGTTAACTCAAGCCAATTACAATCGACTACTGTCCATTATTACTGTTTTGACCTTATGAGAGTGCAAGAATGGCACAGTATGAGAGACTACCAGTGTCACATAGCTTCACAAAAAATAACTACTACGGTAGGTCTATTTGCTTTAGTTTAACCGTGAAATTTGGAACATAAACGTCTTATGCCATGGGATATTCTCTTATTCTATCTTTTCTCCATGGTAATACTCTGACAAGAGTCATCGAAAGTGATATTCACTGCAAAAATGTAGTATTTTCTACAGCTAACATCAACATTTCAAATTCAATTGATGCTGATAGTCCAGGTTGAAACTCACTGAATCTTATCCAAAAATTTACCTTTGATTTACCTCTTCTTTGATTCTGATACAGGCTATTATTAAGTATTTCTGGTTGAAATACTATTAAGTATAAATGCTATTATTAAGTATTTCTGGTTGAGATGAATTTATGAATAGATCTATCACTGAATCGAGTATGTCTATCAAGCTTAAAGTATGGAGAAATTATTGCATTTGTGGAATAAAGTATTTTTATTTCAACAAATTTCTATTCAATAAAATACAAATATCTTTAATCTGGAATTTAGATAGTATTTTGGAATTATTTCCAAAGTCGTATGTCCCCACGCACTAGTAAGGTTTGGTTGGGTGAAATTATTAGTTTTTCCTTTTGCATTACACTTTTGATTGTTAAACAGTGAATTGACAATTGTCACAGAAGATTTTTCAATGTGTTAAAAAAATAGTGAAAATTAAAAAAAAGTGAAAAATACCTGATGTGTCCGTTGGAAATAATAACCAGTATTTTACCCAATAAAAAATCGATACAGTAACAATAGTTAGAGAGCATACATTGATAAGCTAGTAGAAACTACTATTATTCTAGGAAGAATCAATCTACATGTTATGACGTCATTAATCAGTTGTGGGGCCTGAAGTAATAGTAGGTTTTGGACGCGTGGCTTTAAGCAGGCAGGTCGAGACGTGTGGTTACAGCTGTCACAGTTAGAGCACATAACCTATTCATCCATTAGATTATATTAGATTAGACAAGTTAACTTTATTTTTTCTCTCCCTATCATTTAATGATGTACTTATTGTATGAATCAATAAAGATTGGATGACTCATTGGATTTTTATGTTTTATGAACGTTATGGCGGCAGATGAATTCGATGTGTTGGCTAATTTATTGCTTTTACGTTTCATATCTAAAGAATCATCAATTCTTATGAATTCGTAGGTTATATGTTCTAGCCATGAAGGCTGTAACGACACAGTTCAAGCTGAGGGTGATGCCCACATAAGCTCTTAGGCTTGTGCGTGAGTAATGAGTGAGAGGGATGATGATGAGAGATGACGACTACTTCTTAGATAATCGGGACCGACGGCTTATCGTCTCCGAAAGACGGGGTGGCCGTATCTATGTGATTGTGCTGTTGTCAAAAACTTTTGCCCCGATCGAGATTCGAACTCGCATTCTCTTGATTATTAGACCGGCGTGTTATCACTTAACGCTGGATGACCTCCCGTCTCATACGCCTCTAAGGAATTGCACCTTTAGTTTCAATTTCACAATTACTCCTATATTTCTTCATTGATACTCTCCACCATTCATGTTTGAATTACTCTTTAAATCTATTTCAACCACTTGACAATTAGCAGTCAGATTAATAAGTCTCTACAATTCTGTCAATATCTTTTTTTTTCATGTCACATTAGGAAAAGTGATTGTAATGGGGAGTGTAATGATGTAGTATTAGGAAAAATTTACATTATGTGATCAGAAAAATATTTATTTTGTATGATGACTTTCATACAAAATGAATATTTTTCTGATCACATAATGTAAATTTTTCCTAATACTACATCATTACACTCCCCATTACAATCACTTTTCCTAATGTGACATGAAAAAAAAAGATATTGACAGAATTGTAGAGACTTATTAAGAACCTTAGAAGGTATGTTCTTGCCAAATCCAAAAGAAAAACCGAGTTGGAACATAGACCTCACTGCGCTCGGTCAAAAACTGTTTGCAGTCTTTCCATTATTTGATCAGAAAAATAATAATTTTAATCCACTTAACATATATTTCCAGTGCTATAAATTTATGAGCTTGTATGTTGACTTAGCAATGAAATGCTTGTTCCCAAACTCTGCTCTCATTTGATCATAGTACCACTGTTTGTGTATGAGCAGTGTTGTGATGTGAATATATTTGCAGATGGCGACAGTTGCAGTAGATAGCAGCCAAGAACCAGCGCCAGAGTGCAGCACTGCATTCGCTCCAACCGATAATGACTTCAGCCAACAACATTATTTAATCCCTGGCTACAATCTAATATTCATCAAAGAAGAAGGTAAGATATAACTGTGTCTTGTTAGTCATATCAAAGAAATGTATTTGACAACACATACTTGAATCAAATCAGCTTTCAAATTAAGCTGAGACACACTGTTCAAGAATAATTATTATTAAACGAAATCCAAATTAAATAATTTAATTCACCATTAAGACTTCTTTCTGCTACTGCAAATATTGACAACAGGGTAAACAGCCAGGTGGAAATTCGATGAGCGCGAATGTTCAAAAAATTTTTGTCAGCCCGGAAATCAAACCCAGTACCTACTAATTGCCGGTCAGGAATGCTTATCCTAAAACCAAACTGACAATCTCTGGATAGCAGCACCCATTTTACAGGAAGCCATAGAAGCCAGACAGTCTACAGATAGAAATTACTGAGATATTGCAATTATTCAAATGTATTTTCCATCTGTTCAAGAATAGTTTGTTGTATATTTTCTCAAGTAATGTTGTATGTTTATTTTTGTAGATACCCAAGATGGAGAAGACATTTCAGAAGAAGTTGACTTTGGCGCAGTGAAGAGTGAAGCAGAGATGTGGCCTTCTATCAGCGGCACTGCCAATGCAACAGAAGTGGGTGAACTGGATGCACATTCAATCTCTCCAGCGGAAAAGTGCACTGAGCCAACTGTGGCTGGCAAAGAGACCAAGCTCTACATCTGTGCCGACTGCAGCTATGAAACAACACGGATTGCTGCTTTGAAGAGCCACATTAGAACACACACTGGGGAAACACCATTTAGTTGTAACTTCTGTGACTACAAATGTGCTACTTTAGGTAATTTGAAGAGGCACATAAGAACACACACTGGTGAAAAACCATTTAGTTGCGATTTATGTGATTATAATTTTGTGACCACAAATCTGCTCAATCAGGTGATTTGAAGAGACATATCAGACTGAAACACACTGGGGAAAAAGCCTGTGAAGAAATAATTCTGAGATAAATGTTACTTGATGTGCTGATTCATGTACTTATAAGGCACATCATATTAGAAGGCAAACCGTTGAAATATAATTGTATAATAGTTCTATTGACATTGTTTTGTTTTGCAATTGAGATTTGTGTGATTGGTGTCAGATTCTCGTGCGCTTAATCATTTAGTGTAACTTAATTGAGTAAATTTCAATTCAGTACATTTTTCTGTACTGACGAGGATGACATGAAGGTTTAGCACTTAGCAGATTGAAACATCAATTGGGATTAATGAGTGCAATTTTATGCAAGTTGAGTCTATGTCTTTATCCATCTGCCAGATTTACTTTTCTCTCCTCATATTAACTTATCCAGAAATATTAATTTGCAGAAATCAAAGCAAAAAGTTGGTGAGTTTCTATTGCTTTATCCTTGAAACTTGGTCTTGCAAGGAGCTCTCCCACTCTTGTTAAATGTAAAGAATATTCATGCCTCTTCAATTGTAAATTCGTAAAATTCAAAGCAATCTACACATAATATTTTTTCAAATTCAAATTATTTATTAACTATTTCATTAGTTTAAAATATGATTTACAACATGTAAAGAATTTCTGCATTGTTACAATTCTAAATTATATTCAATTATATAAATCACAAATTTATTCAGGACAAAATGTCAAAGGTTGTCTGGTATAGCTCAGCTGGTAGAGCTGTCTCCTCAAATGTGAAAAGATCCATTCTGATGATCCCATCTTCATGACAATTAAATTTTCATTAAATTACCACCTCTTCAACAACAAAACAACAATATTGTCTTTGCAAAACCCTTTGAACTCCTATGCTCCATTTTATGATGTTATTGTTGTTAATATGGCTGCGTTGATTAATTCAAAAGCCTCCTGGCTTATTATAGATTTTATTATTTATTTAGAATAAGATGGGATACAACTTGAGAGGGACTAATTGATTTTACTTTATGGACTACTGTTGAGAGTTCTATCCTTTTGAATAGCAATTTTGTATTGTATCACAAACAGTTATAATTCACTAGAGATTCATTATATTAATATTATTTAGATTAGCCTATCAATAGTTTTTAGCAATCTATTGTAAGAGAAACTTCTTGTTAATAGATATTCTATCTTTGAGGAATATTCTATACATTTCTCCTGTCTTCCATAATTATTTACTTCAATTTATCAACTTTCAATAAACTCTCGAAATCGTCATCCTAGCCTACAATTTTGATATTTCTAGCTTCTAGGTGTGGAACTCCTATTCCCCCACAGGTATCTGTGGTTATATTGCTATAATGTGTCTCTTTTTATATAATTTAACTTATACTCTAACTACTGTTGAAAGAACAAAAATAATAAAGAAAAATCAAACATTGATTGAATCTCTGGTTGTGATGCCATTTTGCCTTAATTTTTTCATCAATAACTTATTCAATATTGAACAATAATATATAATTTCTGGTATGCACTAGGAATGAATTTGACTCAGATTCGTTATTGACTCTTTGTTGTTATTGCTATAAGTAGGAAATTGCTTAGTAGATCAGTTGAGAATGATGGGTCTGCTAAATCCTTTGAATGGGTTCTTATCACACTAGGAACAGGAAGGGTCAGAACGAGTTTTGTGTGTAGAGAGTGAATCTGTCTTCTTTCGAGTGATTCTTTGGAATGTATTATAAATTTTAGAAATTTCTATATTTCGATGAGAATCTCTAGGAAGATTTCAAAAACTATCAAACAAAACAAGCTGTAGCTTATAGGTCTACTCATCTAAAAATGATGATAAATCAAAAGGTAAGCATATTGATACATCGTTTGTAGAAAATGACAAAGTGAAATGGATCCATCTTATCCTTCCATTCTAAGCTTGAAATCTTACCTCCCACAAATCCGAGCTGACAAATCTGATTTCAACAATGCAAGGTGTGTTCAAAAAAAAGATGACTTTGAATTTCGTGGGTAATGCACGTTTGATTTTCTATTTTGTTGCCTTAGTATACATGTCCTGAGCATATATTTCAAGTGGATAGCATGTCTAGATTTCTTTTTGACAGGTAAAAGTCAGACGTATTTTGGTGAGCTTGGCGAATTTTCTGCTATATAAAAAAAATGGATCAAAGAATTTGAGTCAAATTTCATATAAAAAATGGAATTAAGTGCTCCAAAGCACTTGAAATGTTGACAGTGGCATAGGGTGAGTCTACTCTTGATGGGAAAACCCGTGCTTGAGTGGTACAAGCTCTTCCAAGATGGACGAGAAGATACCAATGACGAACTCAGCTCTGGACGCCCCAGCACTACAACAGATGGAAATGTCAAAATAGTGGACAAAATCGTTTTAGAAAATCATTGAATCACTATCAGAGAAGTTGCAGAAGATGTTGGCATATTGGTTGGCTCGAGCCATTATTTTTTTCGATATTTTGGGCATGAAAGGTGTGTCAGTGAATTTTGTTCCAAAATTGCTCAATTTCAACCAGAAGAACCATCGCATGACAATCGCTCATGAGCTATTGGATGATGTCAATGATGACCCTGATTTGTTCAAAAGGATCATAACAGATGACAAAACATGGGTATACGGTTATGAAGTCAAAACTAGGGCTCAATCATTCCAGTGGAAGCACACTGAATGAACTAAGACGCACATTTCTGAGCATACCAAAATATGTCTGACCTTTGTAACTGTCAAAAATAAACTAAACATGCTATTCACTTGAAACTTAGAAAATATGCACAGGAAATGTTTACTAATGCAACAAAATAGAAAATCAAATGAACAATGCCTGCGTAATTCAAAAAGTCACCTTACTTCTTGAACACACCTCGTATATCGATGAGAATCTTGTATAGACAATATTGTTCACTGTTTTTGAAGGGATGGATTCAAGGATCCAAAGGTTCAAAGAACCCAACACGTCAACCGAAGCTTATTGTGTTCCCAAGTAGTATGCTAGTTAGGCATACCATACCTATGTCCTTTACAAGAACCAGGAGTTTTTCCCTATACTAACATTCCAATCATCACGTGGTTGCAATCCTTATCGCAATCCAGTGTGATATGCAATATTGGATGAAGCCGCCTTCAGGGTCCTGTTTCACAAAGGTACAAGTAGGTTACAAGTCTTGTTGCCAACCATGGTTTTGGAGAACAGCTGATTACTAGCGTTTCATAAAAGCAGAATTGTAAACTTGTAGTTACAATGAATTTCTACAAGTTTACAAGTGATTTGCTTGTTACGAACAAGTGTTTCACAAAGATTTTCATTGTAGCCAACAATTTTTGTCGAAATTACTTGTTCATAACTATGAAACAAAACAAGCTGTAGCTTATAGGTCTACTCATCCAAAATGATGATATATCAAAAGGTAAGCATATTGATACATCGTTTGTAGAAAATGACAAAGTGAAATGGATACATCTTATCCTTCCATTCTAAGCTTGAAATCTTACCTCCCACAAATCCGAGCTGACAAATCTGATTTCAACAATGCAAGGTGTGTTCAAAAAAAAAGATGACTTTGAATTTCGTGGGTAATGCACGTTTGATTTTCTATTTTGTTGCCTTAGTATACATGTCCTGAGCATATATTTCAAGTGGATAGCATGTCTAGATTTCTTTTTGACAGGTAAAAGTCAGACGTATTTTGGTGAGCTTGGCGAATTTTCTACTATATAAAAAAAATGGATCAAAGAATTTGAGTCAAATTTCATATAAAAAATGGAATTAAGTGCTCCAAAGCACTTGGAATGTTAACAGTGGCATAGGGTGAGTCTACTCTTGATGAGAAAACCCGTGCTTGAGTGGTACAAGCTCTTCCAAGATGGACGAGAAGATGCCAATGACGGACTCAGCTCTGGACGCCCCAGCACTACAACAGATGGAAATGTCAAAATAGTGGACAAAATTGTTTTAGAAAATCATTGAATCACTATCAGAGAAGTTGCAGAAGATGTTGGCATATTGGTTGGCTCGAGCCATTAATTTTTTCGATATTTTGGGCATGAAAGGTGTGTCAGTGAATTTTGTTCCAAAATTGCTCAATTTCAACCAGAAGAACCATCGCATGACAATCGCTCATGAACTATTGGATGATGTCAATGATGACCCTGATTTGTTCAAAAGGATCATAACAGATGACAAAACATGGGTATACGGTTATGAAGTCAAAACTAGGGCTCAATCATTCCAGTGGAAGCACACTGAATGAACTAAGACGCACATTTCTGAGCATACCAAAATATGTCTGACCTTTGTAACTGTCAAAAATAAACTAAACATGCTATTCACTTGAAACTTAGAAAATATGCACAGGAAATGTTTACTAATGCAACAAAATAAGAAAATCAAATGAACAATGCCTGCGTAATTCAAAAAGTCACCTTACTTCTTGATTACACCTCGTATATCGATGAGAATCTTGTATAGACAATATTGTTCACTGTTTTTGAAGGGATGGATCCAAGGATCCAAAGGTTCAAAGAACCCAACACGTCAACCGAAGCTTATTGTGTTCCCAAGTAGTATGCTAGTTAGGCATACCTATGTCCTTTACAAGAACCAGGACTTTTTCCCTATACTAACATTCCAATTATCACCTGGTTGCAATCCTTATCGCAATCCAGTGTGATATGCAATTGGATGAGGCCGCCTTCAGGAGAACCGTCCGGAAGCTACTGTGTGCAAAGGCATATTGTAATATAATGGATGATGCTGAAGGTATTAAAGGTATTGAAGGGGCGGCCAATTTGCCTCTATGGCGCCCGGCCACCCTTGACTCAACCTCTTGACCCACATTTGTGCCTGGAGTTTCACCCATCTCTGGTCTCTTTGGTTTTTCTTTCTGCTCCTTTGAAACTCTGCAGGGTTTCAGCAGCCTCACCTCTCCCAAGAAGTTTTGCCTGAATGGCCGCCCTTCTTTGAGCAGTGATGAGTTTTGGCCTCTCCACCCACAAACTCATGACCTATGTGAGTTCCACTCCTGGCCTTTTTGTAAGTCATTCCACTGAGAGAGGAGACGCCAAACTGCCTCCAGGACGCCCGGCCACCCTTGACTCAGTCTCTTGACCCACATTTGTGCCTGGAGTTTCACCCATTTCTGGTCTCTTGGGTTTTTCTTTCTGCCACTCCGAAACCGCCCTGATGGGATCCCGTGGATTTGAAGGCTAGGCAACTTCTGGAGTTGCCTTGAGGTCCATTTTAGTTGCCTCCTTCGACAAGCATGGATACTGTGGGTGAATTCTGGTTTTCAACTCATTCTTGAGTACGATGATCGACTCAAAGCTCCCCCAACCCACAGGGGGCTATAGCATAGCCACCTCTAATACAGGTATTAGAGGTGGCTATGTCTATAGACAATAACAGAATATCGATAACATTGAAAAAATGCTATCATTTTATATTTTGATCAATTGGGAATTTGCATGAGTATCGAGCTGAAAAAATCGATTAAGAGATAGATCGATACTGAGAGCATCAAAAAAAATTTCTGTACAGATTTTCAGCATTATTCAAATTAATTACCAATTAAGCATTGTTCAATTAAAAAAAGCAAGTGATATGAAGTCAAAACCAGGCCTAGTCATATCAAATAGATTGCATATAACGTGATAACAGATTTCAACAATATCTATCGAGATAAATTCTATAAAGACGAAAACCTTTTATCGATAACTTTGTATATCGACATTTTTGACAGATGAAAATAATGATACTATTGAAATACAAGAGAGAAAGACTGAGTTTTTAAGTCTGGCTAATATCTATGATTTCAAATTGGATTTTAGAATTGATAAATGTGAATCTTTTAATGATCAGTTTGGTTTTGTTAATTCTCATTAGTCATGAGTAATCACGTAAGTAAGAGTTTCTGCAATATACAAACACTTCTTGAAACAAATATTTTGAAACTTAACCTCAATTATTATAAATATTTATGATCCTTCTCTTGTTCTCTAACTACCATAGTACAGTACCTAAGTTAGATTCTTTATAGGCCTAGTATTTATGTTGTAATTTAGGCTAATAAAATTCAACAGCCTCGGCTAGATGAGATTTCCATCTTCAGAGGCCAACTGGCAGCCTTTTGTGATATGGTAACCCAACTATTAA
>NW_024094256.1:0-10231 GCF_014356525.2 Nilaparvata lugens
ATCACCTGACGCTAGTGTTCCCGCGCATCGCAAGTCTACTATGCAAAGATCTAAGCCAGCTGGTGACAGGACTATAAAGCTGGAGACTCACGAGGTCTGCTATCTCTTCATAGTGAATGATTTAATAGAATCAACAGTTGCCAACAGTTTGCAATTGAAATAATAACATTTTCTCGAATTTCGAGCTCATTTTAATTTTAGGTGAAAATGTTACTAAACATTAATTGTAGAGATTTTCATGCTCAATCTTTTCCATTTAGAATTTTTTGTTTAAATTGTATTTGAAGCCTGATAATTGGAAATCTAAATCAAATTTTACCTAGATGGGGCGGAGCTCCTGAAATTCTACAGATATGGGACTTGTGACAGTTGATAAGCTTAACAATGACAACATTTTCGCCATTTTAGCCGCCATCTTGAATTGCATTTGATCGAAATTGTTCGTGTCGGATCCTTATAGGGGAAGGACCTTAAGTTCCAAATTTCAAGTCATTCCGTTCATTGGGAGATGAGATATCGTGTACACAGATGCACATACACTCTTACACACACACATACAGACCAATACCCAAAAACCTCTTTTTGGACTCAGGGGACCTCGAAACGTATAGCAATTTACAAATTGGGGTACCTTAATTTTTTTCGGATAGCAATGAAAGTAAAAAACCACTTTTTTAGACTCAGGGGACCTTGAAACGTATAGAAATTTAGAAATTGGGGTACCTTATTTTTTTCGGAAAGCAATACTTTCCTTACCTATGGTAATAGGGCAAGGAAAGTAAAAAAAATTGTGGCAATTGTGTTTTTTTTAAATGTCACACCTTCAAGAGCGAATATCTCGAAAACTAGAGGAGATATAAAAAAAGTTGTAGAATAAATATTGTAGGAGATTATGTAAGCTTTAATCTATATATATATAAAAGCGAAATGGCACTCACTCACTGACTGACTGACTCACTCACTCACTCGCATAACTAAAAATCTACCGGACCAAAAACGTTCAAATTTGGTAGGTATGTTCAGTTGGCCCTTTAGAGGCGCACTAAGAAATCTTTTGGCAATATTTTAACTCTAAGGGTTGTTTTTAAGGGTTTGAAGTTCGTCTTTTAGCATGTATATTCTTCTTCTCCCAATCTCTTAATTATAATTGAAATTTCCATATCATATGTTACTATAGAACTATAATCTAGATAGAGTACCTCTTCGAAACAGTTGTTAACTGGCAACTAAATTAATAATTTTGTCAGGTTGGCATTAAGTTGAGTTGACTTTGTTATGTTTGTACCAAGTTGAAGATTTAATGCATTTATCGCGGAAAAATTGACTGGGCACTGCTACTTCAATCCTGAGAATATTATATTACTAGCCGTCAGGCTCGCTTCGCTCGCCATATCCGTTTAGCCAGACGTTTAGTCTGGACCCCCGACTGGATTGTCCTAAAATATGATAAAAATGCTCAAATGAAAAATGCAGGCGAGCGAAGCGAGCCTGCTGATCTCATTTTTGGACTATCCAGTCGGGGGTCCAGGGGGCGGAGCCCCCTGGCTAGACGGATATGGCGAGCGAAGCGAGCCTGACGGCTAGTTTGTTATATAACAGTTAAGTCCTTAATATACATAGTTTTTGAGTTTTATGCGAGAAACCAAAAAATGGTACCTTTAAACCACCCCCACCCCCTTAGCACAGGGATGGGGACTTTTAATATTACCTCCTTATTAACCTCAACAGATCTGCGGGGTCAAAAATTGTCTTCCAAACATTTCCTCTATACCCTTTTTGACCATTCATTGCCTGGACTAAATGTCAACCAGGGGTTGGGTGACTTTGTCTAACTTTGAAAAATATATGAAAAAATGTTAATTTTCAAGATTTATACAAAGTAAAACCAAATGTCAACCTTTAAAATGGATAATTAAACTAAAAACAAATGAAAATCACTTCAAAAAATTACAAGTTATTTATTGAAAAATATTTATGTTTCTGCTGCCTAAAATTTTTTGTAACGTCTGGGCATGTTGGCTCCAGCTACAGAATAAGCAAAAAATGAATATTGAGAGCATATTAATTTTAAGCAAGGTGAATAATTATGTTTTATTAGGTAGAATACATTATATTTATCATACATTGAATTGTATTTGCATAATATATCCTGCATAATAACACAATTTTTATACTGGGACAAAGTCACCATAATTTTAACCTAAAATGACTTTCTAAATGATCACTATGTATAACAATTAAAATATAATGAAAAACAAAAATAAATGTACTCGCCGATATTATAAGTCTTTTAGAAATGAGTTTTCTAATAGGCTACGAAGTTTTCAGACAAAAAAATCACAAGATGAAGCAAGAAGCTAGATTTTATGTCGATAGTTCAAGTAATATATCGAGATTCGACAAGATATTGATTGTAAAACCTAGATCAAGGCTACGGATATAAATGTTAAACATCGATTTCGGATAACAGATATCGGAGATAAATGATTTGAATCTTTTCCGCGACGTGGGTCAAAGTCACCCCGAGTCGACGAGTCACCAAGGTATTTTACAAAGACGACTTTCTAGAAGCCTAGGTGATGAAAAATGATACAATATAAGTAGAGTTATAATAAATGAGGTTATGTAGAGTTCTTTTTTATTATTGTATTAACTTAATCATAAGTTAATAGGAAAAATATCAAATAAAATAATCATTGCTATAGATTCACTAAAAAGCTTGTAGTGCACCCAATAAAACACAGAAAGCGAGACAGGATAAGGGGCTAAGCTATCTGTGATAATAGGAAAACAGCTACCATACAGGAAAACTTTATTTTCTATATGAAAACATAGCAAATCAAGTATGGGTGCCTCAGTAGCCTACCTACGTTTACTTATTGCAAATGTTAATTAATTTCATTAGATTATTGGAACACATCAACTTATATTTTATAGCTTTTATAGAGTTTCTTGTTTTTAATGTTGCCGAAGACCTGGCATTACTCGCCTGGGCTGAAGAAGTTAAATCATGAAGAAGTAAATAAACCATTTCACAAAACTTAAGTAACTTACATCTAGTTTTAATAGGTTGATATTAAAAGAAAACTTACTTGGTAGGTTTTGATATTTCATTAGCTTCATTAACTTGAGCCATTCGTTCTCCACAGAAAACTCAAAATATAGGTACTATATAGGCAGTAGTAATGATGATATGCAGGAAAGCAATTGCTATTGTTATCTGAAAAATAGTTTCCAATTAAGCCTAGCATAAATTAAATAAATATAGGCTAAGTGAATATCATCAGAATAAAACTAAATAGCCAAAATAAGTCAATCAATAAAATATGGTATGCTACTCTAGTTTTAAGTTTGATGTTTTTAATTAAAAACATTGAAAATATATAGTTGTCTTTCTTATTGTATTACTTTATGTGATACCCATGATTATAAAATAAAGTGATAAACAATGAAACAATGTTGATCAACCAATCTCATTGATTCACAGTGAAACTTGCTTATTGTTTAACTCTAAATGTATTAGGAAATACTGTACCTATGTAACTAAGTTAATGACCAACAACCTTGAAAAATAAACATTAATTGTCATCATGGATAAATAGCAACATAATATTTCAATAGGAAAATTCAAATCCTAAATAATGAAATACTTACCAACATATAAGTCAGTTTCTTTCTTGTTATAATAAAGATTTTTTTATTAGGTATGCTACATTATTGCTACTCATTTTATAACTAATACCATAGCCAACAGTAAAAACACAAATTAAAATTATAGTGGTTTATAAAATAATAGTCATGTACATATTTTGCAAGTTTTCAAAACTCTGTTATCTGTTTCAAACAAGACTGACGACTGTTGATGTGTTGATGAATTTATTCTAGGTTAACTATATTATTATAGTGAGGTCCACGTTATATTGGCAGTGGATAAAGGTAGAAGAGTAGCGATGCCGATTCTCTGCATTAATTAATTATATTTCTACACTGTCATAAACATAATTGGCATCGTTGTGGACCTAGAAAAGGATAATACCACCGGCTTTGTCGAATGATAGACAAGGATAGCAAAACCAAAGTTGATCTAATAGTCATTATAACGTGGACCTCACTATAGAACCCTTCATATTTGTTTTGCGATAAATTTGTTTCATCACACATTTACCCAGTCTCGCTAAAACGATCGATACTGTGAGTTCGATATATTTCCAATTCCACATACTTTCAATTCCACCAGCTGACAAGATATTTTGAGTTCCGCCGGCCTGCACGATTCGGAGTTCCGCCTGTCAACATATTCGGAGTTCCATATTTCCAATTCCGGCCAGCTGCAAGATATTTTGAGTTCCAGATATTCCCAATTCAGGCGCCCCCAAAATTCTGGTCTGGAGAGCAAAGGTCTGTCACATTAACTGGACCCAAAGTTCCTGTAGTGAGAACAGGCCAGTTGAGTAATTGCACGTCCTTCGTATTTGAATGATTATATTTAAACTTGAAGAAGGGAGGTGTTATATAATAGAATAATTATAATGTTAAAATTATTATATATCATATTGATTCTTATAGTTGTAATAGTAAGTTGGCTACACTGCAGGACAGGCTGAGATAGAAAAGACTCTAGGCAGTCTAGACTCTAGAAAACTAATATGATTCTCTTGAACTTTATAATGTATTCAAATAAACAGATTAATTATTACTGATGTTTTATTATTCATTCAGTGAACACAAACATATGTACGTTTTGAATGTTTTCACTGTATACCGTAAAACTTCATTATTTTTATTGTTCTCCATCTTGCTACTGCGTAAAAAATATTTACTCATTAGAACCGACTGCTCCCAAATTGACTCCCCACTCAGCAGTATTCCTCCATTCACAATCCATCAAGATATTCTAGCCTACTAATATTTTTTTTAATTGGGGATTTTATGTTTGGTAATGTGCCACCAGTTGTACCATTTGGCATGCTACCAATTTTATCCTGATAGGTTGGATAGCTTTCACCTATCACCTAAGGAAAGTCATTGGCTCCTAATATGCTAAAATCTTGAATGGATCTAATGCCTATGAATAAGAAATCCAGTTCAGAGCAAATCAAATTATAATTTTTAAAAATGATTCAAAAATTTCAGTTTACACAAGAACAAATAATCATACGGACTGAATATAGATTGAACATGATTGAGGTTACAAATATGTTTGATCTGTTCATCAAAATAGATTCAAAAGCTTTTACAAAAACTCAAAAATATTATTGTTTCAAATCAAGATCAAAATATATAACTTATAAATTAAGAATACTTATCTATCATTTACAGGTTTCAAAACAGGCTTATGGCTTTCAACATTAAATGAAAAATTCAACACAAAATGAAAAGACAAATTGAAATCTACATTTCACGTATGTTCAATAACATCAATAAACTTTAAAAAAAACATTTAGATCACAAATAAAACATCTTATCTTTCAATTATTTAGGAAAATTTCAACAGCAGCCAAACACTCCTAGCATAAGCCAGCCATTAGAAAATTTGAGAGAACGCCTGGCAGAAATACCTGAGAGAAGTGCCTAGAGCTTGAAAGTGGGGAACCACCATAGCATTGATTGCCAAGTAATAAAAAATACAAATTTACAAGTTTCACTTATTATACTCAATAAAACTTTATTTTAAACTGTTTTGAAATTTTATTCACCCTTTATGTTGTTTAAAATTATTTGTTAATTCAGAAATAGAACTTTGTTACAGTAGTCAACACAAATATATCTGATAAATTCCCCGTTAAAAGTTAAGTCGGCATATTGATTACACCGATATTTGCTATCGAGTTTTTAATATTTTGAAATATCGAATTGAACATTCGATTTAAATCAAGAAAATGTAATATTACAAAATGTATTTCCTGTTCTTGAGCTTCCATCATAAATTTTATAGAGAGTGATAATGAATTTAAATATAATTAAAAACCTTCATGTGTTTTATCTTCATTATATACAGACATATTATATGATCAACATATCTGAGCCAATAAATAATATTATTCTTCAGAGGATTATTATCATTCATTATTTTAGATTTTTCCAAATTGTTCATGTATATGTTAGCAAGATAACCTGATAAAGGAGAGCCCATTGTCAAACCTTCCTTTTGTTTGTAATTTTTCTCATTGAATTGATATAATTTTGATCTACACATACTGTTGTCAATGCTATTAGATCTTCTATTTCATCATTATTTATATTATAATCTATCAAATTTTGTTTCAGAATTCCTAATTATTTCATCTGTTGGAATACTAGTGTACATGTTGGTTAATGATAGGAAAATAGCATCAGTTGGAATTCTTATATCTTCAATTTTTTGAACTAAATGATATGTTTCTTTTTATGCTATGGTTTTCTCCCATTATTGTCTTTTGAGGTAGTATTTTATTCAAATATTTGCAAACTTTATATGCAGGAGCATGTCACGTTATTTTTTATATTTAAATAACGATTAGCCTCCTGCTTGGCATCAGTCGGTAGAGCATGAAATATTTTAATAATTATAAAAATTATGTCGTGGTTTTTCATAGGATACAGTCTCATAAAGATCTTTATAGGCCCAGATATGAGCTTCCACAATAATTCTGATAATTCATTTAAAAAATAATATATATATATATATATATATGGTACTTATCCTATAGTATTGAGGAATTAAAATAAATTGCACACCATAAACAATTTGATACATATATTGACAAATATCGCAAAAAATAAATCAGAGCAAAAAATATATAGAGCGATAAAAAATATATAATATAAAAATAGAACAATAATCGAAATCAATAAAATATCACAGGCTAAATACTATTCTCTAAATTTTATAGCACGAAACGTTACCATGTGCTTTTATTTTATAATCATATGCATCCTTTTGCATGTAGCTGCGATATTAGCTTGCTAATACTTGTCGACTTGGACAATTCCATTGAAAATAGATTCCTTAAAATCAGCTTGATAAATTGACAACCAATAATCCAAATATATATATTAAATCTATAGTATCTAATAGATTTCTTTGCAATGAATATATATTTTTTCTCAGGGTGCAAGATTCGGCACCTGACGGAATAATAGAGCAATTCATCTAGTGAATCAGAGCTACAACAAACTATCGCAAATTATATTGCAGAAATTAAAGATCATATGAATATGTATTACTAGTCTAGATTTTATACTTCTTTGATTTATAGAACTTCTGATATGTATTGACTCGTTACTCTTCTAATAAAATACCTTTAATACTATATTTACTTTTTATTTTTTACTAAATTCTTAATTTATGAGAAAACCCTTTCGACGAGCTAGCTTTGATTCTCATGTAATTTCGAAGCACTGAGGGCGCCCTATCACTATTTCAATATTTCTCACTCACGTGTCGAAATTTTCTCATGAGCTGCTGATGTCGATCCAACTCCTGGTGGTCCTGGACTATTGTAGCCGGAGTCGTCTCTTCCAAGGGGTTACAAAATTATTTAAAAAAATGAAAATGACTTTTGCTTTATAAGAGCATCACAAAGTCTTATAAGAAATTTAGTAATTCAATTTAACTTTAAATTTCACAAGTTATAGCAAGGTATTACGCTCTATAATATTTAGGGACCTCTCATGGTGGCATTTGGCAGGCGAGTGTTGGTTCTCCTTTCTCAATTTCACAATTCTCATTTCCGATTTCTTAATTTACATAAAATTTGAATATCCTAGTCCTCCGCCATTCAAGGTTCAAATAGACCATACTAAAATATTAGATTATTACTTATGTTGTATGTTTAATAATTTCTTTGCCTTCGGGCCATATCCAAAACATAGACTATACAACAATTTTATACAAATTCTATTTATTTGTAGAAATATATACAAATATTTTTGAATCGGCATACTATTGCCGCCTATCAATTGCCATTATGTGATTGGTGCATGCAAATTATTTCAGTATTCATGCGCCTGGTAACCTCCTATTTCCTGGATACATTTAATTATTTTTATTGGGTTTTTTAAATATGCTCTCTACATGCTAGTTAATTTTTTATATGTTATTATTTGTTTCATGCATCATAATAATTAGCCACGTGAGACCTTTTGTTCCTCAAATTGCATACCGTTTTGCCACAATAAATTTCTGCCAAGGTGTTTGGTCAGATTCTACGTTGCATGGCTCGGTCGATCGTTAGGTCGCCGATCACTAAATGTTTATGCCTAACCTCAACCTTCAATATTTTATAATATATTATATATTAGCAAAAAATTATTTCAATTCCTCTTAGGCTGTTGTACAGTTTAGCCAGGACAATCTGATATATCTAATCTTTATGTTATCTCTTTGGCGATATTAGCCAGTTACTTTACTTAGACCTATAAATATTTTAGCTAGGGATTCTTATTAATCAATCCAAATTAAATATGTTACAAGCATTACGATAATTTACTACTGGCCTTATTGGTATTCCAACCTTATGTAATTTTGGTTGGCCCCTAAACATTGGAGATGAAAGATTTATCATCTTCATTCTGAATTGTTCTGCTCTGGAGATTGATTTACATTTAGATATGATATTATTAATACTTTTTCTATATTCAAGAGTTGGATCTTTTGTTAAATTTTCAAATGTCTTATATCTAATGAATTTCTCTACTTTATCATTATAATCTGTTTGTTTCATGATAACTGTAGTAATTCCTTTGTATGCTTTTGTGATAATGGCATCCTTATTCTTCAATTTGTTTGAAATGGATTCCACTAGTTGCATATCTTTCAAAAATTTTATTTTTACACTCGTATTATTTCCTTTTTCCTATGATTTAACTGATGCTATTTTCCTATCATTTGATGTAACCAACATGTACACTAGTATTCCAACAGATGAAACAATTATATTCTGAAACAAAACTTGATAGATTATAATATAAATAATGATGAAATAGATGATCTAATATCATTGATAACAGTATGTGTACATCAAAATTATTTCAAATTCAATGAGAAAATTACAAAAAAAGAAGGTTTGGCAATGGGCTCTGCTTTATCAGGTTATCTTGCTAACATATACATGAACAAATTGGAAAAATCTAAAATAATGAATGATAATAATCCTCTAAAGAATAATACTATTTATTGGCACAGATATGTTAATGATATAATATGTCTGTATAATAATGAAGATAAAACACATGAAGATTTTGAATTATATTTAAACTCATTATTTATTTATTTATTTATAATTTTTACAAGGTATGGGAGATTACACTGATTGGGAGAGAAAAACTAAGGATAATCCTTGTACCATTTTTCTCCCAATTTAGATAACATTTTTAAAGTCCGAGATAGGGTTACAGTTTCACTTTTCTAAAATTTAGTCAATTTTCACTGAAAAAAACTAAGAATTCTAAACTTTGATGGTTAAAAACAGAATAAAAAACCAAAAATATAACATTCAAATCACCATTAATAGGAACATTTTTGCGTAATTTGACAAAATTTAGAGCCAGAAAAAAGACAACTCACCTATAAAATTTACGATGGATGCTCAAGAGCATGAATAAATTTTCTTGATTCAACAATTAGTATGAAAGATAACAAACATGATTTTAGCATTTATAGAAAACCTACACATACAGATTGTATAATTCCTAGAGATTCAAATCATCCTTGGCAACAAAAAATTTCAATTCATATACAGGCTAATAAATATTCCCATGTCAAAAGATAATTACAGAAAAGAGAAGAAAATAATAAGTATATGGCAATAACAAATGGATATAATACCAAAACTATTGATAGAATGATTTACAAACATAAGAAAAAGTAACACAAAATAGAACTCAAAATAATCAAGGAAATGTAGGAAATAAAGAATATATTTGTGTTCCATATAACACAATATTTGATAAAGCTATAAGAAAAACCTTTACAAAAAATAAATTCATTTCAGGTTATAGGACAACAAATAATGCATTCAAACTGATAAAAAAGAAATCAAATTTAATTTAATTTTATCATTTTAAATATATTTCTCATTGTCTTGAATTACACCATGAATTTGCCGGAGTTATTGTTAAAAAATTAAAACTTCTCATCATAGTGATATATAGATCGCCTAATGGTAACCTGGAATTATTTTTCAGTGCTTTGGAGAGACTAATTTTATCTCTGAATAAATATAAGAAAAATAAATACATAATATTCTCG
>NW_024094257.1:0-11125 GCF_014356525.2 Nilaparvata lugens
GGTGCAAGGGGGAAGCTGGCATGCTTATCATGTAACTCTTGAGGGTACTTGAGATCACATTCTATTATATATCCGGTTTCTGAATTGGTGTCCAAATTCGCGAAATCAAGGCTGGAAATTTCTTCCTCTGAGAGGAATTTGAAATTTCCAACAGGCAAGCTTCGGCTCATAGCTTCCGAGTATAAACTGTTTGCATCGATATAAAGCAGATAATTAGACGGTTTTGAAGGATCATATGTTTCGGGTAGATGTTTGTTATTTGCTTCGCAATAATGTTTACCGATAAATGACACCCCACCCCTCATCCCCGACTCAAACATAAGATGCATGTCAGGATGAGTAATCAATTCTAGTTCGACTTTAGTGTGTTTCAGCATGCAATTCCAGGTGAAGTGTGCAAGAGAAACAAAATGGGTCACATCGAGGCCGTATGAGCTAAAAAGCGTAGACCTCATGGATTCAAAAACTACTGCTAATAGCATTACGTCTAAACATAAATAAAAATCGTGATATTCACCCAGATTTTTCAGCTTGAATGTTGAGAACACTCTTTGCGCATGCTCATATTCTTTGCGAGACAGAGGTGTATCAGTTAAATCGTTATGAAAACATTCGATGGGAGGAAGCGATGTTTCCGCGAATTTTTCGGGACAGCTCATGTACGAGTAAGGGTATACTCCTTTTTTCAACAAGAGCTGTCTGTGTTCGCGAGGTGGATCATGAAACACCGAAAATAATCGTTCGAACTTCTTTTCCATGTCTGTACTTTCTACCAAATTACGCACCAATACTTCCAAGGATTCAGACATAAACTTGTAGGAATCTAAAAATTTAATTTTGCCTACTGAAAGTGTCAAAAATCTCTCTGACGTATTTGCGATGCAGGAAATTTCTTTTTTACATTTACCGAGCGATTTCAGAATAAAATGCGAATCAAAACCGGAGAAATTATGAAAATAACACGATATGTACTCCGGAGTACGAGCTGTTAAATTACAAGAAACATGTGCCGCACACAAGTAATTACCGGTTTCATGCGCGTGGTGATGACATTTAATATCGGTGACTAAAAACGGTTCAGCACAAAGCCTGCAGTTCACTGAATTTTGAAATTCACGCTCTTGACTTTCGGATAAAGCTTGCATCGGGATTTCTTGTATCATATCCTCATACAAAATGTCGCCGAGATCTGTAATTTCCTGAAGAAATTTCTCCATGATTTTTTCGTCTAAACTACTCGATCTATGGAGTACAGGTCCATAGGCGATTTCCCCGTTAACATCTATAACAACGAAACAATACCCGCAGGGAATATGACGCGCCGTTTTCTTTGTGTAACTACGAGTAATTTCATCAGAATCGGAATCATCATCATCATCATTAATATTCACAATGTATGTTTCTAAATCCGCGTAAATGGTGTACTTTTTCTTCAACGTCGCAGTTTCTTGAATTTAATTGTCTCTCCGTGTTTAGGATATGAAACGCGCTGAGATTCAAACTTGGAACAAAGTTCCACATGTTTCATCAAATTTGCTTTACCGTCTACATTTCGAGTTTTGTCTGATGTGAACCGGTGAAAACAGAAATTACAAACATGTACTTGACCCTTGTGTTTTGAAAGGTGACAGAGAAGACGTGATAGCCCGTTTTTCCCGTTCGCGGTATTTACTAAACAGAAATGAGTTTTTCCTGCATCGCCTTTTAGCATTAAAAGATTAATTTGGTGTTTACGAGTGCGGAAAATGCTTGTACGGAAGGGGAAAAACTTTTTGTTGTCATACGCGATGACGTGAATTGCAATGTCTGGATTGAGTATTTCAAATTTCTTAATATCGCGTGTCGTCACCGGGAAATTTACACCTCGCGTATTAAGTGTGTGAGCAAACTTGCTCAAATACTTTACAGTCAAGCGCGAGTTTGTTGGCTTCTGATGGAAATACGCGAGCACTGACCATAAAAAGCATTTTTCGTCAGAGAGATTTTTCACATTTATAATACATTTTTTGTTTTTCAAAAACTGGGGTGTTTGAATGAAACTGGATGTGTATATAGGATTAAATTTAATCACGTTCACATCCAGTGATTCAATTTTCTTTAGCACCCATCCACTCCCATGTCTTACGAAATTTTTGAAAGATGAGAGGATTTTTTTCACAGCTAAGAAAAAATGCTCATTAAAATCTTCATAGTTCTCAAGCACGTTTAGCGCTATGTTGGAGTAACTATGTAGATTTATTAGAGATGAGACAGAGTCACCAACCTGCTTGTCATCCATCACCACTAATTTATACAGCAAAACGTTAAGGACTATAAACCACTTAACATTCCCATCATAGCGTGTCGCATGTTCCCTAATTATATCGAAAACTCGACGTTTCGAGCTCTCAAGCACGCTGGTGATGTCGATATCCTCGTCATCGAGGGTGATGCGATGGCGGGCTGCGCTTGAATTGATGCCACGTAGTCTGCGTTCCCTCGGCATGATTCTGAAAAACAAAACGATCAGGATGAGATAGAGTACAACAACATGTTTAGTTGTGAATTGTCATTGGTAGAAGAAGGGTGTGTGAAAATGATATCTCAAGATCACATAATGTTGTATGAAAGATTAAGATTATTATCTTTTGATAAAAGATGGTTGAAATCTTCTCCGCATTTGTCCGCGGAAAACATGGCGAAAGAGGGATTTATATTCTCATCTCCACCAGACATTGTGCGATGTGTAGTTTGTTCAATTTATTTGGGAAAATGGGAAGAAAGTGACATACCAGCAATAGAACATGCAAAGTTCAGTCCGAACTGTAGAAGGAAAGGAAATATAACAATTGAAGATGAGAATTATGATAATAATATTTTGCGAGAATATGAAGAAAGATATTTATCATTTACCAATATGCCAGAAGATTCATCCATTCAAGGAGAGTACTTTGAAAAACTACCTCCACACCATCTACATTGTTACATTTGCAAACCATTAACTGATAGAGCAGACTATTTTGCAAGAAATGGTTATTTCTTACATAACTATCACTATCTGCAATGTTTCTATTGTAAATATATTATCGATGAACCATTTGAAAAAGTAATACATTTACCGTTTTGTTTATATGAAGAGTGTGAGAAAGAAGAGCGGGGCTTGGATGTTCCAGATATACCATATTCTAAAGATAAATCGCATGCATGCAGTATATTGTAGAAGGTTTTTTCTCCTCGGAGGAGAAAAACTGTGCTCGGAGGAGAAAAATAGTCCTCGGAGGAGAAAAACTGTCCTCGGAGGAGAAAAACTGTCCTCGGAGGACTATTTTCCTCCTCAGAGGATAAAATCAAAGTAAAAATGTACTTACATGTAGTGGTTGATGCTGCGTGAATCTCCTCGAGTGTAGATAGCGGGCTACAGGTGTAGATAGCGGGCTACAGGTGTAGATAGCGGTCTATGCTATGATTGATTCCTCTCAGGTGTAGATACCACCTTTGACTCCTTTCAGATTGATTCCTCTCAGCTGACTTGTCTCAACGAGAGCTCAACTGGTTATGAGGTTCGGAACTCGAGTTGAGAGGCGAGAAAATGCTGCGAAAACAATGAAATATTTAATAACTGAATAGAGAAATGCTATTCCTCTATCTCGTGAAATATTTAATAACTGAATCGAGAATGCTATTCCTCTATGACCTGAAATATTTATTAGAAATAGAGTGCTATAAAGTACAATAAATTATCGCTAGAGTGTGCTTTTCATAATAATAATAAGCTGGAGCAAGGTAATCTGTTAGTAGTGATCTTCTCTTTGCTGATACAACATCAAGCTAGTGTACTGAGATGGATAATGTGTTTGGTGTGGAGTCTGAGTTAAAGTCTTCATATAGGTAAGAAATCACCTTACTTTACTTTCAGCGATGCAATTTCAGCGACCACCACTCCTCCCCCTATCACGTGACCTTGGTTCCACCCATCACTGCTCTTAGCCTGGATGATGTCACATTAGATTACAACCTTCTCTGCACTCACATTTTCGACTATTTACAATACCTTGACTTAAATACAAAATACAACTCTTTCCTTATGTCTACTGGGGTTATGCTTTAGAACATCTAGCTTAATTCTAATTATAAAATTAGAATTAATTATAAAATTAGAATTAAGCCAGATGTTCTAAAGCATAACCCCAGTAGACATAAGGAAAGAGTTGTATTTTGTATTTAAGTCAAAGTATTGTAAATAGTCGAAAATGTGAGTGCAGAGAAGGTTGTAATCTAATGTGACATCATCCAGGCTAAGAGCAGTGATGGGTGGAACCAAGGTCACGTGATAGGGGGAGTAGTGGTGGTCGCTGAAATTGCATCGCTGAAAGTAAAGTAAGGTGATTTCTTACCTATATGAAAAAATTAAATTAAATAGTAAATTGGTCTTGCCACAACCTGAAGAGCCTATTATAAGGATCCTTGCATTATGTGGTAATAACTTACCATTTTTACACCATGTTGGCATTTCTTTCTCTCTTATAACATTGTCGAAATTTACTATCGGGATATTACTCATGTTAGTCACGTGTACAGCATGTGATCTGATAAGGAACTAATCATTTTTCGTAAGTTATCAAGGAGGAGGTTGTGCGCTAGACACCACATGGCTGTGTATAGCTTATCACATCGGGATGCAAGCGACAGGTTCTCGCTCTCCCCTTTCAATGCACTGATAGAAGTTTCTCACTTCAATTCCCCCTCTCTCTCCCGCACCCTCTTCACGAGAACACATGTGTTCCCCCTTATCTAAGCCTTAGCAAATAAAACTTCAGATTAAAATGAAACTGAGAAGCATTTTTTGATAGAGACGTATTATATTTACACCAAATCTTTGTCATATTTACACTGAATGGAATGTATTTGCAATAGATTATTTACAATAAATGTACATGATATTTACAATAGATTATTTACAATAAATTTACATGATATTTACAATAGATTACAAAAGATTATTTTTCATCTAATAGTTGATCCTTACTAATATAACTAGGCGTTGAAAACCCAATCCATTTCACTAACAATCCTTTTTTATCACGTTTTAATATTTTTTCAATCAAATACACTTGTCTCTCCGATTCATTTAATTGTGTTTTTTTAATTTCTTCTGCATAAAACCTACCACTAATTACTTCTCCGTTTAGATCTCGCAAGCTATACGTTACAGGTTGAGAAGGAAATATAGAATGAATTACAAAATACTCTGCGCTCCAGTTTATGTTATAAGATTTATCGAAAAGAACCCTTTTCTTTGAGATTCGTACAACATCTCCTAGCTTAAATTTCGGTTTTGAATTTTTCAATTTATATCGTCTATTGAATGCAGAATTCAATGACATTAAAACATGATTACGATCTTTTTTCCCCACATCTTTAGGTTTCATTCTAATGGATGAATGCATTGTTGCATTATAATCTCGAACTAAACTGTCTAGTTGCGATATCCAGTTTTTGGTTCCATGTTCAGTTAAATATCTATAAATTTTTGCTTTAAGTGTTCTATTAAACCTTTCAACTATGGAGGCTTTCTTATCACTAAAAACATGATAATGTTTAATACTATATCTATCTAATAATGCTTTAACTTTTGAATTAAAGAATTCTGTTCCCTGATCTGTTTGGAACAGCTTAACTCCTTTATTTTTAGAAATAATTGGCTCGAGAGCGTTAAATACAGATTGGCTTGCCTTGTCTTTTAATGGTACACAATATGCAAATTTTGAAAAACAATTAATAACAGCTAAGATATATTTGTAACCCTTATTAAAACGTGATAAACTTGTCATCTCAATGAGATCGGCTTGAAGCAAGTCTTTTTCACTTTTCAACTCATATTTGCGAGTGGGATAGTTCACACGCGGTACGCTATGAAGCTCTAAAGCTAACTTAGATCTAATAATATTCATGATATAGTCAAATCAGTGGTGTCGGATGATTGTCATGGGACATACTGACCAATCAGTTAGAGTGTTGTGGGCACTCTATAATGTCCAAATGGGAGAGTATCAACACCATTCTCAGCAATATACCTCTTATCATCATAAGGGCTCAAACAGATTTTTGCACATTCAACCTGATACATGGTGTGATTATAGGATCTTAACATATTAAATTTTTCTACATGTTCACTACGTTCAAACAATGATTTCTTATATAAATTAAAATTAAGCTTTCTACATTTCACTCCGCTCTGTACACCCTTTGCTATACATTTATTTACAGGTTCTTCATTCTCGTTACATACTAAATATGAGTAAAGTTTGGATCTAAGTCCAAGAAATCTATGGACAGGTTTTGACCCGGTCTCATCCTTGAACTTTCCTACAACTTTATTTCTCTCCATGGAAAAGCAAGGGTGGGAAGGTGGATAGTTAGAAGTATCGAAAAGGGTCAAATTTTCTCTAATCAACTGATACACATCTTCGACTTTAAGGTTTAGAAGAAAACTGTCGGTGTCAGTCATACACAGTTCTATACGATCCCACGGTATAATTTTTTGTAATTTACAATAGAAAAAATCGTACATATGGAATTTACTCAACTCCAGTACGGAAAAGCTGGAATAGACAGGCTTGTTCATTTTAACACTCTAACGACCAGCTATAAATTTGTGAACTTTACCGGTGGCCCAGGGTAATTTTTTTGTGTTTTCCTCTATAAAATAGCTTTGTAAGAGATGCCCTATGTACAAAAAGTTAGTGTGAGTATGAATTACATAAAAAAAACGTGTGTACCAAATGGGTACACATGGTATGTGTAGAAGAAAAACGATGTTTTTTCACCAGGGACCATGTGCACCAAGTTGGTACACAACTGAAAATGCATACTCACATCACTATAGTTACTACAAATACTGTCAAAAAATTTGAAATAACTTTTCAAACCCTTATTTTTCAAGAATGGATTAGAAAAAAAAATATTTTGTTCACATTATAGAACAACATATTTATTTACAACTTTACATTACACAAGTGGTGTTGGAAGAGAACAACACATTTATTTATTTTACTTCACTTTGCATGAGTGCAGTTGAAAAAAACATTTTGTACACATGAATAATAAATCATCTGGGCAATTTGGACAAAATGTGTGAACCCTCAATGCTTTTTTCATGGCTGCGGCACGTCCTTCCTCTTCTTTGTATTTCTTATAACAAGTTGAACATCTTCCTCGTTTCTCCTTCTCTTCCAAAAAATGTTCATTGTTAGGATTTTGTGCTTGTCGAGCATCAGTATTTAGTAAAGCACACACCACACTTTCGCGAAATTCAGTTATGCTCATATTTTTCCCGGTTACAGATTGGAACACAACCAAGGCGTTAACCATAGTTGTGCTTGTCAATAGTTCCATGGCAATTTTCCGGTACCATTTTATGGAACGGCGTACTGGAGAACTATATGATGCCTTCTGATCGGAAATATCTATAAACCCCTTAGCTTTGTTGTAATCAACGATTGTAGTAGGTTTATAAATAATTCCTCTTTTTGTTTGTACTTCAGTCATTCTTGGGATCTCTGTAGTGGTGAGAAATAAGACATCTCGCTTGTCCTTCCACTTTCCAATGACAACATTAGTGCTACTTCTTTGTATTTTCATCTCACCACGCTTCAATTTGTGAATAATTATCGACTTTGGATTGAGTTTTCTATTCTGCCTGAGTGTTCCAACTAAATGGGTCTGCCGCCCATTCAGTTCATGCGCCAGCCCCACACTTGTATAAAAATTGTCTGTATAAACCGTTCGACCTGAATCTAGAAGTGGTTCCATTAGATCCATTACCACAGATGTGGCTAGAGGTTTGTCAGGATCGCGTTCACTACGACCACCATATACTTTTATTTTATATGTAAATCCATTCTCAACACAAAGTTTGAATAGCTTCACACCGTATTTGTGTCTCTTGCCAGGTATGTATTGGCGGAAGCTCAACTTACCACGAAAAGGAACCATTGTCTCATCGATGCACACTCTTTTGCTTGGAGTACAAATGTCTTGAAACTTTCTATTGAGGATTTGAACAAGTGGAGATATTTTGTATAAGCGGTCTCCAATTGGGCAATGTTCATTGTCTGAAATGTGAAAAAAATGAAGCAATGCTTCAAACCGATTTCTACTGATACCACATACTTTTGGAATTTCACTTTTATATAGAATCTTATTACTATAGTAATCCTTGAGTGTGGGTTTTTGGTCAAGTCCCATCCAAATAATGAGGCCAAAAAACTTCATTAGTTCATTTGGATTTGTATCACTCCATTTAGCCACAAATGAATGTTCACTTATTGTCTCTTCACATATACCTTTTATAATCTGTTGTTCAGCATACCGATTTGTTTCTGCTACCAGCATATTTTGAATTTCATTGTCAAAAAATAAAAGGAAAAAATCAATTGGTTTATGATCTGTGAGTTGATTGAGTTGTTGTTCACAAAATCCTGGTCTCTCTTCAAATTGAAATTCATGCAGTCTATCAGCTGGAGAAACATCACGCCACACTACATTACCGGTATTCTGTGGAACAGTTGGGTTTTGATTTGCAAGTTGATTGATTTGTTGTTCACGAAATTCTGGTCTCTCTTCAAATTGAAATTCATGCAGTTCATCAGCTGGAGAAACATCATGCAACAGTACGTTATTACCTGTATTCTGTGGAAAAATTGGTAGATTATGTCCTTCATTTCCATGGGATGAATCTGAATCTTGTGCAGATCCAGGAGAAGGATCAGGCCTACTAGAAGGTCCAGGAATAGGCTCTACTCTTCGTAATTTAGAAGGAATAATTGTTTCATTATCACTTATATCACTTTCACTAGCATTATCATCAGGTTCATAAATAGGATCCACATCAGAGTTATCAAAATCACTAAGTTCACTGAGCTCAAAATCACTGTCTTCCAAAATTCTTTTGAGTTGTTCATCAGAAAGTCCTTCATTATCATTATCACTCATTGTTTATAAAAATAACTTGAATAAAAAAGAAACTTGAACAAACATTAGCATGGACCTTTTGTTACCACACATACACTTTGACAAAGAAGTCACAATATTTATGAAAACTTGTGAACATAACTTACATAACCTATAAAACTGGCTCTGTGCCTTCTAAATCATGGTAACTGCTTGAGCAGCTGATTAAAAGTATGGAGATGATCTATTCAAGCATGAATATTCTATTTTATTTAGCAAAATAATATTTTTCAATGGAAAATTTACCACTTTTTCTTTTTACAATAGAGAAAACAATAAAATAAAAAATCGCGACCCAGAGTCATAATACTTTACCCTGGGACCAGCTCTATCAGTACAGCCATTGAAATGCACTATATCTGTGCTCCAGAAACAACCACAATGCTTGGAACGTGACTATTGCATGTGTACCACTATGGTACACATGGGCTGTGGGAAAACCTCACTGTGTACCATGGTGGTACACATGGTGGTTAGAGTGTTAAGTTCCAACTTACGAGAGAAAACCGCGATCACGTTCGGACTAATTATTTCCCAGCGTTTACATAGTGGATTTGAAATGTACTTATCTAACCATTTTTCATCCGTGATAATTTTAACATTCATTTTCTTACGAAATTTTGAAAGATGAGAGGATTTTTTTCACAGCTAAGAAAAAATGCTCATTAAAATCTTCATAGTTCTCAAGCACGTTTAGCGCTATGTTGGAGTAACTATGTAGATTTATTAGAGATGAGACAGAGTCACCAACCTGCTTGTCATCCATCACCACTAATTTATACAGCAAAACGTTAAGGACTATAAACCACTTAACATTCCCATCATAGCGTGTCGCATGTTCCCTAATTATATCGAAAACTCGACGTTTCGAGCTCTCAAGCACGCTGGTGATGTCGATATCCTCGTCATCGAGGGTGATGCGATGGCGGGCTGCGCTTGAATTGATGCCACGTAGTCTGCGTTCCCTCGGCATGATTCTGAAAAACAAAACGATCAGGATGAGATAGAGTACAACAACATGTTTAGTTGTGAATTGTCATTGGTAGAAGAAGGGTGTGTGAAAATGATATCTCAAGATCACATAATGTTGTATGAAAGATTAAGATATTATCTTTTGATAAAAGATGGTTGAAATCTTCTCCGCATTTGTCCGCGGAAAACATGGCGAAAGAGGGATTTATATTCTCATCTCCACCAGACATTGTGCGATGTGTAGTTTGTTCAATTTATTTGGGAAAATGGGAAGAAAGTGACATACCAGCAATAGAACATGCAAAGTACAGTCCGAACTGTAGAAGGAAAGGAAATATAACAATTGAAGATGAGAATTATGATAATAATATTCTGCGAGAATATGAAGAAAGATATTTATCATTTACCAATATGCCAGAAGATTCATCCGTTCAAGGAGAGTACTTTGAAAAACTACCTCCACACCATCTACATTGTTACATTTGCAAACCATTAACTGATAGAGCAGACTATTTTGCGAGAAATGGTTATTTCTTACATAACTATCACTATCTGCAATGTGTCTATTGTAAATATATTATCGATGAACCATTTGAAAAAGTAATACATTTACCGTTTTGTTTATATGAAGAGTGTGAGAAAGAAGAGCGGGGCTTGGATGTTCCAGATATACCATATTCTAAAGATAAATCGCATGCATGCAGTATATTGTAGAAGGTTTTTTCTCCTCGGAGGAGAAAAACTGTGCTCGGAGGAGAAAAATAGTCCTCGGAGGAGAAAAACTGTCCTCGGAGGAGAAAAACTGTCCTCGGAGGAGAAAAACTGTCCTCGGAGGACTATTTTCCTCCTCAGAGGATAAAATCAAAGTAAAAATGTACTTACATGTAGTGGTTGATGCTGCGTGAATCTCCTCGAGTGTAGATAGCGGGCTACAGGTGTAGATAGCGGGCTACAGGTGTAGATAGCGGTCTATGCTATGATTGATTCCTCTCAGGTGTAGATACCGCCTTTGACTCCTTTCAGATTGATTCCTCTCAGCTGACTTGTCTCAACGAGAGCTCAACTGGTTATGAGGTTCGGAACTCGAGTTGAGAGGCAAGAAAATGCTGCGAAAACAATGAAATATTTAATAACTGAATAGAGAAATGCTATTCCTCTATCT
>NW_024094258.1:0-3403 GCF_014356525.2 Nilaparvata lugens
ACGCAAAATTTGATTACAACGATTTGTGATATGAAGACGCAAAATTGATTACAACGAATTTATGATCAGAAAACGCATAATTTGATTACAAAAGAATTTGTGATATGAAGACGCAAAATTGATTACAACGAATTTGTGATATGAAGACGCAAAATTTGATTACAACGAATTTGTGATATGAAGACGCAATTATTTGATTACAACGAATTTATGATCAGAAAACGCATAATTTGATTACAACGAATTTGTGATATAAGACGCAAAATTTGATTACACGAATTTGTGATATAAGACGCAAAATTTGATTACAACGAATTTGTGATATGAAGACGCAAAATTTGATTACAACGATTTGTGATATGAAGACGCAAAATTTGATTACAACGAATTGTGATATGAAGACGCAAAATTTGATTACAACGATTTGTGATATGAAGACGCAAAATTTGATTACAACAATTTGTGATATGAAAACGCAAAATTTGATTACAACAATTTGTGATATGAAACGCAAAATTTGATTACAACGATTTGTGATATGAAGACGCAAAATTTGATTACAACGAATTGTGATATGAAGACGCAAAATTTGATTACAACGAATTTGTGATATGAAGACGCAAAATTTGATTACAACGAATTTGTGATCAGAAAACGCATAATTTGATTACAACGATTTGTGATATGAAGACGCAAAATTTGATTACAACGATTTGTGATATGAAGACGCAAAATTTGATTACAACGAATTTGTGATATGAAGACCAAAATTTGATTACAACGAATTTGTGATATGAGACGCAAAATTTGATTACAACGAATTTATGATCAGAAAACGCATAATTTGATTACAACGAATTTTGATATGAAGACGCAAAATTTGATTACAACGAATTTGTGATATGAAGACGCAAAATTGATTACAACGAATTTGTGATATGAAGACGCAAAATTTGATTACAACGATTTGTGATATGAAGACGCAAAATTGATTACAACGAATTTGTGATAGAAAACGCAAAATTTGATTACAACGAATTTGTGATATGAAGACGCAAAATTTGATTACAACGAATTTATGATCAGAAAACGCATAATTTGATTACAACGAATTTGTGATATGAAGACGCAAAATTTGATTACAACGAATTTGTGATATGAAGACGCAAAATTTGATTACAACGAATTTGTGATATGAAGACGCAAAATTTGATTACAACGAATTTGTGATATGAAGACGCAAAATTGATTACAACGAATTTGTGATATGAAGACGCAAAATTTGATTACAACGATTTGTGATATGAAGACGCAAAATTTGATTACAACGAATTGTGATATGAAGACGCAAAATTTGATTACAACGAATTTGTGATATGAAGACGCAATTATTTGATTACAACGAATTTGTGATATGAAGACGCAAAATTTGATTACAACGAATTTGTGATATGAAGACGCAAAATTTGATTACAAAAATTTGTGATATGAAGACGCAAAATTTGATTACAACGAATTTGTGATATGAAGACGCAAAATTTGATTACAACGAATTTATGATCAGAAAACGCATAATTTGATTACAAAAGAATTTGTGATATGAAGACGCAAAATTTGATTACAACGAATTTGTGATATGAAGACGCAAAATTTGATTACAACGAATTTGTGATATGAAGACGCAAAATTTGATTACAACGAATTTGTGATCAGAAAACGCATAATTTGATTACAAAAGAATTTGTGATATGAAGACGCAAAATTTGATTACAACGAATTTGTGATATGAAGACGCAAAATTTGATTACAAAATTTGATTACAACGAATTTTGATATGAAGACGCAAAATTTGATTACAACGAATTTGTGATATGAAGACGCAAAATTTGATTACAACGAATTTGTGATATGAAGACGCAAAATTTGATTACAACGAATTTGTGATATGAAGACGCAAAATTTGATTACAACGAATTTGTGATATGAAGACGCAAAATTTGATTACAACAAATTTGTGATATGAAGACGCAAAATTTGATTACAACGAATTTGTGATATGAAGACGCAAAATTTGATTACAACGATTTGTGATATGAAGACGCAAAATTTGATTACAACGAATTTGTGATATGAAGACGCAAAATTTGATTACAACGAATTTGTGATATGAAGACGCAAAATTTGATTACAACGAATTTGTGATATGAAGACGCAATTTGATTACAACGAATTTGTGATATGAAGACGCAAAATTTGATTACAACGAATTTTGATATGAAGACGCAATTTGATTACAACGAATTTGTGATATGAACGCAAAATTTGATTACAACGATTTGTGATATGAAGACGCAAAATTTGATTACAACGAATTTGTGATATGCAGAAAACGCATAATTTGATTACAAAGAATTTGTGATATGAAGACGCAATTTGATTACAACGAATTTGTGATATGAAAACGCAAAATTTGATTACAACGAATTTTGATATGAAGACGCAAAATTTGATTACAACGAATTTGTGATATGAAGACGCAAAATTTGATTACAACGAATTTGTGATATGAAACGCAAAATTTGATTACAAAGAATTTGTGATATGAAGACGCAAATTTGATTACAACGAATTTGTGATATGAAACGCAAAATTTGATTACAACGAATTTGTGATATAAGACGCAAAATTTGATTACAAAGAATTTGTGATATGAAACGCAAAATTTGATTACAAAGAATTTGTGATATGAAGACGCAATTTGATTACAACGAATTTGTGATATGAAAACGCAAAATTTGATTACAACGAATTTTGATATGAAGACGCAAAATTTGATTACAACGAATTTGTGATATGAAGACGCAAATTTGATTACAACGAATTTATGATCAGAAAACGCATAATTTGATTACAAAGAATTTGTGATATGAGACGCAAAATTTGATTACAACGAATTTGTGATATGAAGACGCAAATTTGATTACAACAATTTGTGATATGAACGCAAAATTTGATTACAAAGAATTTGTGATATGAAGACGCAAAATTTGATTACAACGAATTTGTGATATGAAACGCAAAATTTGATTACAACGAATTTGTGATATGAAGACGCAAAATTTGATTACAACGATTTGTGATATGAAGACGCAAAATTTGATTACAACGAATTTATGATCAGAAAACGCATAATTTGATTACAAAGAATTTGTGATATGAAGACGCAAAATTTGATTACAACGAATTTGTGATATGAAGACGCAAAATTTGATTACAACGAATTTGTGATATGAAGACGCAAATTTGATTACAACGAATTTGTGATATGAAGACGCAAAATTTGATTACAACGAATTTGTGATATGAAGACGCAAAATTTGATTACAACGAATTTGTGATATGA
>NW_024094259.1:0-10503 GCF_014356525.2 Nilaparvata lugens
ACTACACAAAAAAATGTGTATTTCTATTTATCAATAGTTTTACTTTTCAAACTATTTTTTAACACCGTACTTTTAAAATCGTTTAACATTTTTTTATTTTCTGTCCTATCTACAATAGTAGGCCTGTCTATACCCTTGGCAGAAATCTCAAGATCTTAAGGTGCGTACAGATATACGCGCCGCGAACATGAGCAATTCACTTTTAATCAGCTGAATAAATCTGTATTTTTACAGAAACGGTAAGATACAGATATAAAACGCTTGGCATCAGCTGATTAAAAGTGAATTGCTCATGTTTGCGGCGCGTAAATCTGTACGCACCTTAAGATCTTGAAGATTTCTGCCAAGGAGTATATAGGCCTACTATGTAGATAGGACAGAAAATAAAAAAATGTTGAACGATTTTAAAAGTACGGTGTTGAAAAAATAGTTGAAAAGTAAAACTATTGATAAATAGAAATACACATTTTTTGTGTAGTTGAGAAGTTGATATTGTGGTGATTATTCATATTAAATGAAAAAGACTAAGAAATTGTCAAAAAACCATAGATTTATTGATACTTAGAAAGACGGTTTCTGTTATTACACCATTGTCATTTCATTTATTGTATAAGCACTATAATCATATATATATTACAGAATATATAATTTATTATGACTTTGGAGGAGCCTGTACTATTTCTCTCCAAAGATTTTAATAAAATGTTAATGTTGTCCAATAGTTAATGTTATATAATCACACACTGCTTTGTCACTTGATTTTTGGTCCATGAACTAAAGTTTAGTCTCTAGTTTATCAGAGATTGACAATGGTGTAATAACCGAAACCGGTCTTTCTAAGTATCAATAAATCTGTGGTTTTTTTGACAATTTCTTAGTCTTTTTCATTTAATAGAAATATAAATCTTATTACCCTTTTTGAATTATTTTATCACAACATGTTTCGGACATTCATGCCATTTTCAAGAAAATCATTTTTCTTTTTTCAAAATATATTGAACAATTTTAATTGTTCCAAAATAATTCAAAAATGGTACTGAGATTTGTATTTCTATTTATATTACAAGTAGCCCTATACAGGAAAGAGACAAGTATTGATAAGTTATTATTATTAAACGAAAATCCTAATTAAATGCTGTAATTCACCCCGAAGACTTCTGCTACTGCAAATATTGACAACAGGGTAAACAGCTAGATGGAAATTCGATGAGCGCTACTATTCAAAAATTATTTGTCAGCCCGGGAATTATGCCCTGTTTACCTGTTGTAGCTGTTTACCCTGTTGTCAATATTTGCAGTAGCAGAAGTCTTCGGGGTGAATTACAACATTTAATTTGAATTTTCGTTTAATAATAATAATTAATCCATTAGCATTTGAATAATTGCAAATTCTCATTAATTTCCATCTGAGTTTATTCATTAAGGCTGCCAAGTTACTTGAAAACAATTTTAGATAGTGTTAGCTACTTCTGATTAGATCGTCATGTTTAGCTAGATTTGTTAGATGAAAGTTTAGACGTTTCTAATCTAAAACCCGTCGTTTTAGACAAACTATTTAGACAAGTATATGTGTCATGCTTAGAAGGCTCTTCTGTAGGTAGTATAGATATATATACAGATGTGTGGTTCATTATTATTATATAGGAGTAGGTTATATTTAGTGTAGATAAAGATTATAGAGTACTAAAGTTGATGGAAGATTTTTAATTGGTAAATTTACGGAGGTGTATATCACATTTTTATGATTGTTTAACCTTCGGCAGTCGCGCTGTTGTAAAAAGTACAACAGTGTCAGTTTTTTTTTGCACAAAGTATTGAATGGGGTGGTGTCAGTGAATGAGTCACCTATGCATTCTAAAACTTCCCCCATCACTCCACTGAGTTGCAGTATCAACCGAGCAATGGTTCAGTCTTTAGGTGCCATTTAGTCGCCACAGTGCATAAGATAGGGAAAGACTGTATACGGGGACTTCAAACGAACCAATAACACAGAATTGATGGCTTTGCTTGATGTACCTTATTGGGCTATGAAATGGTAATCATCCAAATGTTCATAGGCGTAAAATAATCTAAGAAGATGAAAAAAGTAATTGTACAATTAATGAATATGTTTTGACAGTAGACAGAGTGCATAACACTAGGAAAATAGGATGTTGTAAAAAGTACAACACGCGACTGCTCGTGTGATTGAGTAGGGCGCGACTACCGGAAGGTTAATACAGTTATTATTGTTATATTAATCATGAAGTTTAAAATTTTAAATTGAGCTAATTTTATAAAATTGATATTAATAGAGTTAACGGTAGATTTCACAATTATTTTTATGAAGTTTTAGGGCCGGTTTCCGAGCTCGGGATTTAGCTAAGTTCTAGACTTAAAACAGCTGGAGTCAGAAAATTGGCTTTCCAAAACGGGGTGTAATCGCAGTTTTTATTACAGTAGTCGAAGTTTTTATCTTCTCATTTCTATAATTGAATCGGTCTGAAAAGAAATGGAACATGTGAAAAATCAGAATTTTTCAGGGGAGAGAAAAAACTGAATACAGATAAAAGTATTGATAATTTCAAGATTGTTTTTTGTCATTAGGGTGCAAACTCTTTTAAGACAACAATTTTAATCCAGTATAAGCACTTATATAAAATTCACCCCTTCAAATTGAGTTTTTTGTTAACTTCCTTTTTCTCATGATAATATTATAAATTATCACTCTTCAACTTTTACAATAAACACCTCAACCGAAAGCAATCTAACCTCAAAGAATCAAAGGTAACCTAACAATAGCATAAAAATCACAACTGACAAGCAGTTGATTTTCGAATGTTGGGGGTTGAAAGGAAACATGTGGTCATGACTAGTTCCCTTTCACTCCAGTACAGCAAAAATACGATATCTGTTTCTCGTATAAAGAGAATGCTGACATGTTCCCTTTCAACTCCAATCGATGTATCCCACAGTAAACAACTCATTTCAACCATAAAAAAATTAAAAATTTTAACATGTTCCCTTTCTCCTCAGGCCGATTCAATTGGAAACGTTTTTCCTTGACGAAATTAAACATTTCTAAATGATTCATAATAACTGAAAATTTCCACTATTTTCTCTTTATTTTATTTTGTGTTTAATTTCCTAGTTTTTTGAAATTTAATACAAACGTGATTATGGCAATGACTACGACTACGCCCCGTCTCGGAAAGCCAATTCTCTGACTCCAGCTGTTTAAAGTCTAGAACTTGGCTAAACCCCGAGCTCGGAAATTGGCTCTAAGGGTCTATGCACACAAAGAGCGGTCAAGCGCTCCAGCGGTAGTAGAAGGGTATAGAATGATGTATTTTTTATGTATAACTATATACCCTCCTAGGAACGCTCTGACCGCAGAGTTCCAGAGTTCTTGAAGGGTATAGATATATATATACAGGGTGTATCTAGGGCACTGTTCCTGGGTAAAAAACATATCTAAATATTATATTTAAATTTTCCGGAAGTCTTCAGTTACCGTACTCACACAGCGGCCATTTTGCTTTTTTCACTTACTATTTTTTTTCTAAATAACGGTTAAACATACGAAATTGAAAAATTGCACGAACATTTATAACAACTAGACAAAGCTAGAAAAAAATTATGATAATTTTTCAAATTCGCAAAACAAAATGGCGGCCATTTAAAATGTTGTTTCTTAAATAACTCAGAAACCGTTGGTTTTATAAAAACTTTACAAGAATAACTTTTTTTAGTAAATTCAATTGTCTATCGATTGATACCAAATTATACTTTATTTAATTTATTACAAACATAGACATTACTGTGATTTTGATAAGATAAGCAATTTCAAGCAATAATTTTAAATTCAATAATTTAGTTTAATTATTGATAAGTGCATGGGTTGTATTAATGCACTCATAATTACTAAATTCTCATAAAAAAAGCTTCCACTATAACAAGCAAATTATGTAATGCATATTGCCAATGAAGAGACATATTGGATAAATAAATTTATAATGAATTGCGCTAAAATTAATATAACAGGCTGTCTATTGTCTATGATATAGCATGACTAACAATGCTAAAGAATGTAGAAACGCTTTATAATCTAAATTGCCTGAAAATTTTAGGGTTTCGGATGTGATAAAAGTATTGGTGAAAGTCTTAAAATAATTTATTGTATTATTCAATTATACAATAATTTATCACAATTGTTGTATTGTGCTAAAGGTGGATTTAGGGACCTTCAAATAGTTGTAAATTTTTAATTTCCTTGCCTTACCTACTAACATGGGTAAGGAAAGTATTGCTTTCTAAAAATATTATTTTTAAATGTACCTATTAATTTTTTTTTCAAGTATTTCTACACTACTATAGAGACAAGTCCTAAAAAGGCAAGGTACTACAATACTAAATGAGACTGGGTTAAAAGATGAGACAAGTCTAGATTACTGTTAAAAAATGAGACAAGTCTAGATTACTGTTGAAAGATAAGACAAGTTTAGATTACTTATTACAGAGTTCAAAATTTTCATTTTTGCTGAAATTTCTACAAATTCAATGCTTCAGCAATTCATAATATATAATAGTAAACTATAGTGTGATTCACATGGAGTCAATGGATATGATAGGACGGCATATTTGGCACGTTTCTTTTTACACCGCCTTCTAGATAGCTGTGATTCAAGTCATCCCATGATGTAATTGTTGATTCTTGTTTAAAATGTCCAATTGTATCGCAAATGCATAATATTCACCAAGAAAATATTTATATCTTTAGAAAAATAAGAAAAAAATAGTTATTTGTGCAACTAGTGCGCACCGAAAGAAACGTTTACACACGAGCCGTAGGCGAGGGCGGAATGGTTTCTTGAGTGCAGCAGAGGAACTTTGCGCACGTATTTCACATTAAGTTTTTCCTACAGTTACCATTGAATATGAAAAGTGGGTAATTATTTACCCATAATATTTGGTAAAATATAGATAGAACAAATTTGCATTCAAAATACACGCCAACAATGTCAACAGCTGATTGGGATGGCTGCAAGATAATACGCAAAGTATTAAGAGTACGCAAAGTAATACTTTGCGCACTAGAGCGGAAAAGTGATATTTTGCGTTCTGTAATTAGTGCAGAAATGGTCACTTTTCATGGTAACTGTAGGAAAACACAATTAGAAGTATATTCAATAATTAAACACTAGGGAGTCAAAATAGTGTTTGAGGACCTTGGGACAGTTTTATTTATTTGCTTTATTTCATAAAATTGATAATAATTATACAGTGGAATCTCGATATAGTACATCTCACAGGGGAGTTCCTTAAATCGTCTAGATTTCAATTTATCTAGCCTATAAAATTAGATGAGCATAACCAAAAAGTTATTTTGTTTCAACGGCATAGGAAAGTTTAGGGAGGTCAAGATTCTGCTTTCAAGTAGCAATTTCTTGTCTGAAAACTTATACAGAGTGAGTCATATGTATGAGAACACCTCAATAAGGTGAAGACTGTTGTAGATATAATACTGTAACTTTCAGGATAAGTTATTGGTCAAATACTCTACCTTTTGACGTACAACTGAATTCCAATCCCTCATAAGGGGGTGACTTAGGGGTTGTTACTCGAATATTTTAAATGTAAACACCCATTTTGTGGTACATCATTTCAAATGCCTTTTTAAAACAAGAAAGTTGGCATCGATAAAAATGTTCTATGATACTTGTATCCAAAATGGCGGCTGATGGAAGTTTTAGTTTTTAAAGAAATGAGGGGTTTCAACTCAACTATTTTGAATGTAAACACCTATTGTGTGATACATCATTTTAAAGGCCTTTTCAAAAATACATCATTTTAAATGCCTTTTCAAAAAGACATCATTTTAAAGGCCTTTTCAAAAATACATCATTTTAAATGCCTTTTCAAAAAGAGAAAGATGCCACCAATTAAAATGAAAGTTTTCTCAATTTAAATTAAAATTTTGATGAAGTTATTCAATTTACCAACTATTTTGAATGTAAACACCTATTGTGTGATACATCATTTTAAAGGCCTTTTCAAAAAGACATCATTTTAAATGCCTTTTCAAAAAGACATCATTTTAAAGGCCTTTTCAAAAAGACATAATTTTAAAGGCCTTTTCAAAAAGACATCATTTTAAATGCCTTTTCAAAAAGAGAAAGATGCCACCAATTAAAATGAAAGTTTTCTAAATTTAAATTAAAATTTTGATGAAGTTATTCAATTTACCAAAAATAACTCAACTAAAAGTTATTTTTGGTCAGTTTTAGTAAAATGAATAACTTTCTCAAAAATGTATATTTTTAGAAAATTTTTGTTTTATTTAATCAACAATACTATGAATAATTCACCCTCTAAATCTCATGGATTTATCTCTTACCGAACTTGAAATGTTCCGTCCCAAAAATTCAAACTTTAGGAGCACATATCTCAAAAAGTAATGATCGAAAAAAAAACTCAGTACCGGCTAATTGAAGTTTTAGTCTTTGAAGAAATAATTGATAAATTTCAACCAGCCGCCATTTTGGATAAAGGTATCATAGAACACTTTATTGATGTCATCTATCTCGTTTTGAAAAGGTCTTTAAAATTATGTATCACAAAATGTGTTTTTACATTCAAAATATTTGAGTTAAAACCCCTCATTTCTTTAAAAACGATCAGCCGCCAATTTGGATACAAGTATCATAGAACATTTTAATTGATGCCATCTTTCTTGTTTTAAAAAGGCCTTTAAAATTTAATACTTTCAAATTAGTATTCATTTCACAGTTTTGAGTACAAAGTAGAAGGAATTTTGTTATCAATAATTCGGATCTTAATCTTTCTAAATTCAAAATTAATATTTGTTTCAAGTGTTTGTGTTTTGTTTCAATGTGGAAATTAGTGAAGAATTGGAAAGTCACATACCTTATTTGGACAATTTATTTATTATTTTATTTTAATTTATTTTATGAAAATGGGATGAAATAGCTATTTATGTATTAAGAGCGTAATGCGCGACTTTATCGCTTGCGCAAAACAGTTATCACGCGACGCGAAGCGGAGCGTGATAATTTTGCGAGAGCGATAAAGAAGCATTACGCGCGAATTACATACAAAATTTCTTCTACAACGGCCCAAACCTGTTAAATTACTTATATCGGCGGAGTTACAATTACCGACTTTTTAGGTTAAGATCTGACCTTTTGGCGAGCTGCTTACCATCAGCTGATTGGCGAGCGTAAAGAAACTCTTCTGCGCATGCGCGAATGATTTGCGAGCGAAAAAGTAGATTCTCCTCAGAAATAAGCTGTTTTACGAGGAGAATTGAGTATGTAAATTCTTTTTTTACGCGCAGTTGTAGAAAAATTAGTTTTGAACTGTAGTCTGTTTCTTTGTCCTTAAGTTGATTGTGAATGATTAATAAATAAATAAGATGATGTACCACAAAATGGGTGTTTACATTAAAAATATTCGAGTTACAACCCCTAAGTCACCCCCTAATGAGGGGTTGAAATTCAGTTGTACGTCAAAAGGTAGAGTATTCGACCAATAACTTACCCTGAAAGTTACAGTATTATATCTACAACAGTCTCCAACTTATTGAAGGGTTCCCATACATATGACTAACTCTGTTTATCCAGGGCTAATGTATATGGACGTTTCAGGGCACTATACTATAGTGAGGTCCACGTTATAATGACAGTATTTGATCAACTTTGGTTTTGCTATCCTCGTCTATCATTCGACAAAGCCGGTGGTACTATCCTTTTCTAGGTCCAAAACGATGCCAATTATGTTTGAGACAGTGTAGAAATATAATTAATTAATGCAGAGAATCGACACCGCTATTCTTCTACATATCTTTATTCACTGCCATTATAACGTGGACCTCACCATATAACTGGGTGTACAATATCGAGGTTCCACTATATTAATATCAATTTTTATTTTGATATTCGGTTTCAAATTTCAAGCTACAAGGACACATGGTAAGCTCTATCTTTTTCTCATATACTGATAGGCTATTTTAAGAACCCCATGTTTTGTTGTAAATCAGTTACTGTATTAGTTTTGTTTGATTTTTGGCCGGTTTAGCAACAAGAACAGGACCCGACAAATCTGTACATTGCCAATCTGCCGCTCAACTTCAAGGAGACAGATCTGGAGAACCTGTTGGTGAAGTTTGGTCAGGTGATCTCCACCAGGATACTGCGCGATACGTCGGGGATCAGTAAAGGAGTCGGATTTGCTAGGTGAGTACATCGAAATCAACCAATTATCTACAAATATCCTTTAAAACTCATAAATTTTACTCACTAAAACCATAGAGAAAAGATAGCTTGAGAAGATATCCCATGGTTTGTAGAATTCATTCAAAGTTTGGAGGTTTTGTATCAAATTATGGTGTTCTGTATCAAGTTGAGATGATACTGTATCATATTGTGGTGATACTGTATCATTTATAGTGATACCTTAAAGAAAATATAGCATAAGAAGATGGTTTGTAGAATTCATTCAAAGTTTGGAGGTTTTGTATCAAATTATGGTGTTCTGTATCAAGTTGAGATGATACTGTATCATTTATGATGATTCCATCGAGAAAGGATAGCAGAAGAAGATATCCCAAGTTTTGTAGAATTCATTCACAGTTTTCAAGTTTTGTATCAAATTAGGGTACTGAGATTTTTATTTTTCTTTATATTTACATCCCTTCTTGTTGTTTTTATGTTGTATGGTTATATATTATGTAATGATTTATGTAATTTTCTTATAACGTGGCCTATACAAATTGTAATTTGTCTTTGGCAATAAATGGATTTTGATTTGATTTGATCGAAATGAATTATTCAGGAATATCAATCAAAATTCATGAATTTCGCTCACAAAAACCATAGAGAAAAGATAGCTTAAGAAGATATCCCATGGTTTGTAGAATTCATTCAAAGTTTGGAGATTTTTTTATCAAATTATGGTTTTGTGTATCAAGTTGAGATTATACTGTATTTTATTTATTTATTTATTTATTACAATTTAGTTGCGTAAAGCCACACATATTTGAGCAAGGCTCAAGTGGCATGCATTTGATTTGATTTGATTAAATTTTCTCCCTGGAGACTCTTTAAAGAGTATAGGAAATCGTCAAGGACTATTTGTCAAAAAAATAAAGGAATACATATAAACATATATGCAATTTAATCCTCCCAAAAGCTTCATTCTCCATCCATAAATTCTTGAATACTGTAGTAAACCCCGTTTGCTGAATATTTTCTCAATAGCTTTTTCAATAGCGGCCCTTTTTCAAGTAGAGAGAGTCTATGAATTGGGAGCTGGAACAAACATGCATTTCTACGTCGAGTTCTGTATGCATGATTAATTCGGTCAACATTGAAAATTTCTGAATTTTTGAACACAAAAGAAACCACTTGCAAGAAATAGATAGCTGGAACAGAAAGAAGCTGGAGTCTCCTGAGTATAGGTTTACAGCAAGAAGAAGGACTCACTCCTCACAACCCCAAGTGCTTTTTCTGGCATTTTGAAGCATGTGTTCAAATAGTTCCTTCCTGACCCCAAAATAGAATACTAAATCCAATCAATGATAGGAAATATCCATGATAGACCCTTAGAGCTGTCGTAATATTTGAATTTGCCTTTACAGTTCTCAGAGCGAAGATATATTGTATCATATTGTGGTGATACAGTATCGTTTTGTGGTGACTCTGTATTGTATGTGGTGATACTGTATCATTTATGGTGATACCATATAGAAAAGATAGCATAAGAAGATATCCCAAGTTTTGTAGAATTAATTCAAAGTTTGCAAGTTTTGTATCAAATTATGGTTTTGTATATCAAGTTGAGATTATACTGTATTATATTGCGTTGATACTGTATCATTTATGGTGATACCATAAAGAAAATATAGCATAAGAAGATATCCCATGGTTTGTAGAATTCATTCTAAGTTTGCAGGTTTTGTATCAAATTATGGTGTTGTGTATCAAGTTGAGATGATACCGTATTATATAGTGTTGATACTGTATCATTTGATACAGAACATTCAAATTTTGAATGAATAAATTCTACAAACCATGGGATATCTTCTCATGCTATCCTTTCTCTAAGATATCATCATAATACAAAATTTATGATGATATCTTAGAGAAAGGATAGCATGAGAAGATATCCCATAGTTTGTAGAATTCATTCATTCAAAATTAGAATGTTCTGTATCAAATTATGGTGTTGCGTATCAAGTTGAGATGATACTGTATCTTATCGTGTTGATACTGTATCATTTATGGTGATACCATAGAGAAAAGATAGCATAAGCATAGATAGCAAATTTTGAACATAAACGTCCTATACCATGGGATATCTTCTTTAGTGAGATTTCCCCTTAATGTGAGATCATTCAGCTGTTTCTCTTCATTTAATTTTGTATCTAATCCCTTTTTTCGTTTTATTCTGTAGGATTGAATCAAAAAAGAAGTGTCAACATAATTACACAGTTACTTCTTTTCA
>NW_024094260.1:0-10017 GCF_014356525.2 Nilaparvata lugens
GTGTGGGAGGGGGCAATTATACGGTGATGCGCAAAGCATAATTGTGGCCAGTCGTCGATTGACAGCCAATTGAACTGCTCACTTCTCGTAATGTCGATTTTTGCAAAGGTCTATTGATTATTTATTGTGATTTTATTACAAGTGTCGTCTCGTCTCGTATCGTGATCTGGACCCGGATCCTGGAAGCAAGGAGGATTTGGACATGAAGGTAGGCCTATGTTATTGTGCACTTAGCCATTTTAATTGTTCAAATTGCTACCCGACGCCAGACAACCCAAAGTTCTCGAATGTAATATTGATACAGTCCACAAACCAGAGTGCTGCTTGAGCCAGCCTCTGTCGATTAAACACTATAATAATTATATCATTTAATTATCAATAATTATATCATATCAATTAATCAATCAGCTGTCAATTGGATTATTCTTTACATGCATTACACAGATGTCTGGCCGTGTTTATTTCTATAAGGTAGGGTTTCAAAATTTTTATGATATGCCCATCAATATCAATATTCTCACATCTGAAAAACAAATTTAATATTTTATTGAAAAAACATTAAAAATGATAATGAAATTTTCATATTCTTGATTGAAAAAATTAATTTTGAAATAGTTGAGAAATATTTTTATCAGATGGAAAGATTATCACGGAACTGGATGAAATATCATATGGGATACAAATTCAAACGTGAACTGAGATTTTTAACATAAGTGAGTTCTTGATCTTGGAGAAAACAAATAACAGTTTAAGAGTAAATTATATTTCAACTGAATCAACTAGAACAGGTGACATCAGATCAGATACTTGTGGATGAGAAAACTGCGTGAGGTGTACTGTTCAGAGAGCTACTAGTTTACAATATTCTATGTTATTCTTTTCTGCATTATTTGGTCGTTTGAGTTTTACTCAGGCTAGTTACAAACACATCGATTTTTGGACTACGATTTTTTGCTGACCTTATAAATTCTATCTAGTCCAGTCACTATATACATTGGTGCATGCAATTTATATTGTGGTTCTGATTTTTTAATATATTATTTGGGTACATAAGAGAAGTCCAGAACCAATTTCCTCATGCCAAATTTACTTGTGCTAAATACAGAGTGGCCCAAAAACCTCGTATTTTCGGCTCATTTTCCAGTTTTCAGCTATTTCTGCCAAATCTCGTAATCGGACAGAAAACTTTGCTCCTGTCTTTTTTTCTAGATTATAAAATTCTGAATAAAATGAGATCATTTGGAACTCTCTATCACGAATGAGTAATGAGTTATAATTTATCAAAAATGAGTGAAATTTGAAGAAAAAAATCAATTTTGATGAATTTTAGTTTTTATCAACAATATCTTCTGATTGTTATCATTCAGATGTATAATTCAGATCCCTCTGGGCGTATTTTTGTGCTCTACAATCTGAGATCAGGTAAAGAGCTCTATCTCATATAGATTTCCAGGTATACCTGACAACAATGCTCCTTGTATTGTGAAAAACACCTAATTTTCAGCTTCAACACATCACCAACTACATTATCCTCCTATTGATATTTCGCACAATGACATAAATTCATGAGATTATGTTCTATGAGAATCACCCGTTAGATGCACTTCATTTCAGTATTTCCTAGTGGAGAGGCGCGCTTAAGGAAATTTCAATGATAAAAATTTCAAACCCTTATAACTTTTGACACAATGCTCAGATTTCATCGTACTACACTTCATTCTTCTCGGCTCGTCAAGGCGGCGGTCCAAAATCATGCATCATAAGTCAAATTTGGTCGGAAATATAAAATTAATTGTTGAGTGTACTTAAGCCCATATTCCAATACACAAAAACTGGCCGATTTCTATATTCTAACCTTCTTCTTGTGACTCCTTCTTCTTCTTCACCTTGTAACAATTATCAATAAATAAATCTTGTCTTATCTTATCTCCTTCACAAATTACTCCTAGTTTTGCACTAAGGGCGTGTCCTTTTTTCCATCTTCTTCCACTACCCAGTCATAGTTACCTAGGCTGGTTACCTAGGCACTCATATTTTGCTCTTTCATTCATTATTTTTGTAGATGAGGATGATGCCCGCATGAGCTTCAGGCTTGTGCAAGGGTAATGTGACTGATGATGATGAAAGACGAGTCTGAGTGGACCTACAGTTTTAGATAGGTTCTTGATCTTGTTCTACGCCTTGATCTCTTGTATTTGTATTTGAAATTGTATTTGTTGTTATTTCCTTGTAATTTTTCTCCCTTGTTACCTCTTCAATATTTATTCCTCACTTCTTTCAATTCAGCGCAGCCCCGTAACAACTTGCTTATTACAACTTGAATAGTAGCGCTCATCGAATTTCCATCTAGCTGTTTAGCCTGTTGTCAATATTTGCAGTATCAGAAGTCTTCGGGGTGAATATTTCAGCATTCAATTTGGATTTTCGTTTAATAATAATAACTTGCTTATTATTCTTCTACTTCTCCATTTTCTCAGTCCTCTTCTCTTCTCTGGTCAATGTGTTGCTTCTCATAAATCTCTCTCTCATTGATAATTCATTCCCATCCTTCAATTATAACAATATCCCTTTGTTTTTATCACCTCCTCATTGATTTCCCCGTAGCCCATTTTTTCGCTTTCTGTTTCTGTTTTCAAACGTCTCATTATCCTCACGTTTTTATATTGTCCTCTATCTTCCATCGACTATTTTATTCCATTCAACTTAATCTTTTATTTTCTTGCTTTCTCCACATCTTCTTCATTCATCTTCATCGCATATTTGCCTCATTCGATTTTATTTCTTATAGAAAAAAAATGTTGACTTGAGTCAACAATGTTGACGTGAATTTGTATTCCTTCATCAGTCTTTTTAATAAAATATTATATTTCTCTCATTATCATATTATGAATGTGAGGGAAATATTTTAATTAATTAGTCCTCAACCAATATTGAAGGAAAACCAATATTGGTCATAGCCTCAAAAAAAAAATCCTCATCAATTCAGGCCATGATAGAAGAGCTTTTCAGAGCAGCTACGTAGAAACTGATAAGCTCTTCTATCATGGCCTGAATTGATAAAAATATATTTTTCCTACAGTTACCTTGGAAAGTGGTCTTGTTGCACTGATTACAGAACGCAAAGAATCTTTTTCCGCTCTAGTGCGGGAAAATTTTTTCTGCACTCCAGATTTGCAACATGGCATCACAAAATAGTGGTGGGTTATATGGAGGATTAGTGCACGAAAACAAAAATTAAGTTGGTAACAATGACTGTGGTTAGATTTAGATAAGAATCATTTCAATGGCTACCCTACATTTATGACAATCTAGAAATCCAAAACAAGAATAATGTTTATCTAAATCATAATTAAATAATAACTTCTCATCATTTGATAATAAATATGTTTATTTTCTATTGACAGTAATAATTATTTCAACTCCAAGCAATGAGAAATGTAGCTAACACACATTATGAAATTCGAATTTTCAGGTTAAATAATTACCGTTCGAAATCCATGTCAATAGAATTAATAAAATAACATCAGCATATACTACAATAAAATATTTCTGTTGTCTATGTTATTTTATAAATATTTTTTAGTTTACTTATAGTATTTTTCGGTAATTTTTGTTAACCATAAGTCTAAATATCTGAATACTGTTTTCATCTGGATGAAACTAAGTTAGGTGCGATTCTTCCGCTAGGTCGCGCGCTTGTTGGTTCAGCCCTCCCAACCAGCTGTTGGCGTGTATTTTGAATGCAATTTTTTGTTTTATCTGTTTTTTTCTGATTCTTGAATGAATAAAATGAGAACTTTGGCTGAGAATTTTCAACTTCAATTGGATTATTATTTTCAAATGAATTAGGTTGTTATGATAATAACATCACACACACACACAAACATTGATGGATTTCAGCCATCATTTCATCCATAATTACCCACTTTTCATATTCAATGGTGACTGTAGGAGAAATTAAGTGAAATACGTGTGCAGAGTTCCTCTGCTGCACTCAAGAGGCCATTCCTGTTGTAAACGTTTCTTTCGGTGCAGCAAGCTGTCACTTTGCGCACTAGTTGCACAAATAACTATTTTCTACAACAGCGCGTAGAAAAAGATTTACACATTCATTCTCCTCGTAAAAAAGCTTATTTCTGAGGAGAATGTACATTTTCGCTCGCTAACCATCCGCATACTTTACGCTCGGTAATCATTCGCGCATACGCAGAAGAGTTTCTTTACGCTCGATGATCAGCTGATGTAAGCAGCTCGCCAAAAGGTCAGATCTTAACCTAAAAGGTCGGTAATTGTAACTCCGCTGATTAAGTAATTTAACAGGTTTGGGCAGTTGTAGAAAAAAATTGTATGTAATTCGCGTGTAATGCTTCTTTATCGCTCTTGCAAGATTATCACGCTCCGCTTCGCGTCGCGTGATAACTGTTTTGCGCGAGCGATGAAGTCACGCATTACGCTCTTAATACATAAATAGCTATTTTGAGGCTATGACCAATTATTGGTTTTTCCTTCAATATTGGCTGAGGACTAATAAATTGAAACTATTTGCCTTACATTCATAATATGATAATGAGAGAAATTGGATATTTTATTAAAAAGACTAATAATGAGTAATAATAAATTGGGAAAAATGTATTTTTCCCATCCAGAATCATTCTATTCCAATTTCTTCTGACTCAATTCTAAGTTAGGGGTTTGTAATAAGTATGATGTCAAAGGATAGGGGGGTGTAGAGATGACAGGAGGAAGGAGAGCCGCCTCTCCCTAATGCACAAAAAGCGTGTTAATCGAAAGGAAGCTCCTTTAACACCGTCGCGGCACCGGCATGACCAATCTCTCTAAATGAGTTGTCAACCTGGGGATAAAGGCATATAAACGGCTTTGCCTTTTGCCACCTGGTCCCACTACCTATCCAATCCAGCCTCCTTCAAAATTCATCTTCTCCTTCTTCATTCTTCTTCTTTTCTTCCTTTTCTTGCATCTCCTCCTTTTCCCATCATCATCATCTTCTTCTTCTCTTCCTTCTCGTCTACAATTCCAACTAGAGGAGTCTACTTTCTCTCTCCTTGCAATCATTCTGCTTGTACTGCCGACTATTTTTATCTTCTGCTCCTTCTCTAATTCTTCTTGAACATATCCTAATTTCTTCCCATCTTAATGTAATCAATTCTCCTGTTTTTTTCTCACCCTCCACCTTTGTTTCTTCAATCTATCCTTTCTACTTCTCTCCTTCTTCTTCTTTTCTTCTTCTCCTTCTTCTTCTTCTTCATCTCCTTCTCCTCCTTCTCCTCTTCTCCTCCTTCTCCTCCTTCTCCTCCTTCTCCTCCTTCTCCTCCTTCTCCTCCTTCTCCTCCTTCTCCTCCTTCTCCTCTCCTCCTTCTCCTCCTTCTCCCCTTCTCCTCCTTCTCCTCCTTCTCCTCCTCTTCCTCTGCTCCTCATCCTTCTTCTTCTTCTCCTTTCTCTTCTCCTTTTCCTTCTTCCTCTCCTACTCCTTGTTCTCCCACATCTTATTTTCTCACTTCTTTATCTTGCTCTTTTTCTTCTTTTTGTTGTGAGTTTTGTTATTGTTCTACTTCTTATTGTTATTATTCTTCTTCTCCTCCACCTTCTCTCACTTCTTCTCGTCCTTCCTCTTCTTCTCCTCATTCTCCTCTCCCTTCTTTTTCTCCCACTTCTTCTTCTCCTCCTTATTTCTCTTCTCTTTTTTGTTGTTGTTCTTCTTCTCCTTATCCTTCTTCCTCTCCTTCTCTTTTTCCACCATCTTCTTCCCAGTTTCCACCAACATTTCGTCATCCTCTACCTTCTCTTATTCTTCTTCATTTTTTTTCTTTTTCTCCAGCCTCCAAAGTCATAATTCACCCAACATCTCCTTCTACCTTTCTGGTCACACTTAATCAATTTATTCCTGTGATGGGGGATGAAGGCATTCTTTCGCCTCAACACTGTTATTTATTGAGATGTTTTCGGCCTCGTCCCTCTTAAGCCCTCCAAAGATACGGAATATCATTGATCGGCTGACAAAATATTATAGCCGAATTCGGAAAATATTATAGAAGAACTTGGGATTGTCGAATTTTGATCACCTTATTAAACGCTAAAACTTGTTGAGTTATCACAATAATAACCAAGTTGATATTTTTGATCACTTGAGACCTGTTGTATGGAAATTGGATGTCATATCAAAGAACGGCTTCTCTACAGAACTTGGGTTATCCCACACGAGGCATTTTTCAAGGCTTACGATAAAAATCACTCTAAAATTTTATTATTGAACGAAAATCCAAATTAATTAATGAAGGGTGGGGATGAATTATCAATGAGAGAGTGAGAGAGAGAGATAAATGGGAAGCAACACATTAATGAGAGAAGAGAAGAGGACTGTGAAAATTTTGAGAAAATGGAAAAGTAGAAGAATTAAGCAAGCTATTATCATTAAACGAAAATCCAAACTGAATGCTGAATTCACCCCGAAGACTTCTGCTACTGAAAATATTGACAACAGGGTGAACAACTAGATGGAAATTCGATGAGCGCTACTATTCGAAATTATCTAGAGTAATGACTCTAGTAATGAATTATCTAGAGTAGCCTATTACTAGAGTATTATTGAGAGTAATGGCTAGAGTAGGGCGTGAAAAAAACTGTTCTTTTTGTATATCATGCTTATTTTCTGTCAGTTATGAGATATGGAGTTATTTTTTGGGGAAAAAGTATAGAGAATAATGGAATATTCTACTGCAGAAGAAAGCCATTAGGATAATTTATAAGATTAATACAATGCGCTCTTGCAGACCTTATTTTAAGAAAAGAGATTGCTGACTGCTCCTGCTATTTATATATTAGATTTAGCAATCTTCGTTTTTTAAATAGACGAATGTATGAGGAGAACCAGGTGAGTCATCCCCATAGTACACGATTTAGAGGTTTTGTTTACCCACATCACAGGACTAAGCCTGCTGGAGAGTGGCCCGTTTTATATGGGAATGAAAATATTTAATTCAATCCCATCTCACATAAGAGAAATTGATGGCTTGAAGGAGTTCAAAAAAACACTCAGGGAATCCTTATTGTATTCTGTCCGTACAGGTTTAGCAGACTTCCTTGTTGATAGTGTTGTTGTGTATTTGTCTGTGGGATCTGTTGTGTTGAAATGGAGGGATGGTAGATATTAGATTAAACTTTGACGTGTCATATACTGCGGGATCGTTGTTCCCTCAATGCAGTTCAGTAATTGTGACGAACAAGAAAAGTAAAGTAAAGTAAAGTAAAGATCTAGCTGTTTACCCTGTTGTCAATATTTACACTAGCAGAAGTCTTCGAGGTCAATTACAGCATTTAATTTGGATTTTTTTTAATAATAATAATCAATTCATTAGCATTTGAATAATTGCAATATCTCAGTAATTATTTCCATCTTCTCTAAAATTCTTGTTTTTGACCTGAGACATGTTTCATGAAAATTGGATGTAATATCTAAGGAAGGCTTCTTCACAGAACTGGGGTCATCCCACACGAGGTGTTTCTTCAGGGCTTCCAGTCGGCAGGTCTGGAAGCTCTACGATTGAGTGTTTATCAGCTGACTCCCGAACGTCATCCAAATCAGCTGATAATCAGCCAATCGAAGAGCTTCCTGCCCTACCGACTCGTCAGGAAACGCCTTGAAAACGCTTTGTATGGCTTGGCCCTCACCTAATATGTTGATTGTAGCCTACTGCGATCTAGGTGATTATTTTGTAATGAGCGCGTGTTTTCCCGTACGTTTTTATGAAACAAGTCCAGTATTAGGAGCAGTCTTCTCAAATTCCAATTAAAAGTAGAATATCTTGGATCAATATCAACACTTACTCCTCGTTTCTTTATATTTTTGGCAATCACTTGTAAATTCTTATTGATTCTTTGCTTATCGCTCATTCTTTCCAAGCCAGTCTCATTTCTGAGACTGTAACACTCATATTTTGTCGTTCTCCAGTGAAAATATAACTGTTCCAAAACCCAAGATTTCTTGCAAAATACTTCTTGCTCATGCATTCAACATGATTCACGTTCTCAGTTTGTCACTTCTGATTAGACCATTGCGAAGCACGGGTTACATGCTAGTCTGTAATTATTGAGACAATAAGTGTTGAGATCGCTACATAAGAAACTTCCATATATATGGCAACTCGTTTGCATATATTTGCCACACCAGATTTTTACTGTTTTGACCGGGTGAGAGTGTATGAACGGCATAATATGAGAGACTACCAGTGTCATAAAGCTTCACAGGAAAGACTACGTGGACTATCGGCTTGAGATACAGTGAAAGTTGCGACATAAACGCCCTATACCATGGGATATCTACTTATGCTATTGTTTCTTCATGATTGTATTTTGTAACAAACCATACGTTTCAGGTAACATACCCAAGACACCCCATGTTGATACCCTTGTCAAAAATAGATAAACAACCAAAACTATCACGTGGGAACACAAATCTAGATCATGCAAACAACAGAACAGATGGAATGAAAGTAAAAGAAAAGTGAAGGTGAAAAAAGGAAACGCCAAAAATAGGAAAATGAGCTTATTCCGGATGAACGCACATTTCAAGCCTTTCCTTTCAGTTGAAGGATGGACTTAGTTATGTAAATAACGCGAGATTTCAAGTCAAAAGCTGTTTGTTGAAGTCAAAGGTAGAAACACAGCTATATTGAGGTATTTTTAAGAGATAAAATTGTGATGTATACAGATATATTCTGAATTATTTTGTGTGGTTGAAGTGGGAAGGATCATTCGCTCTCATGCAGGTAATGAAGAGATGCGAGCTTGCAGAAAAGGTTTTGGTGTTCCTTAATTGAATTATTTCACTTCTGTGATTTGGTGGTGAAAGGATGTTTTGGACACTTTCGATTCTGGAGGAGGTGGACCTGAGTGATTTTTTATGGTGAGGTGGCGGTGTATCTCAAAGTGGACCCATTTTTCGAAAACATACCGGGTCGCCCTTTTGCGGCTTTGGGTTCTTTTTGGGGCAGGTCCATTGGTAGTTTGGCCACAATCTTGGTCTTCCCCTCATTCTCTTCTTCATTGTCCTCCTTTCTTGAGTTTAGTTGGTATCATTCTCATCCTCGTCTCCCTCATTCTCTCACTTATTCTCTTTCTTCCTCTTCTTCTTTCCCTCCACTCATTCATCATAATCATCATCATAATTCTTTACTACTTTTCTCTCATCTGTATCCTCAATCCTCTCCTTCTACTTCCACTCATTTTTTCCTCTTCTTCTTCTTCTTCTTCTTATTCTTCATCTTCATCTCCTCTTCCTCTGCATCTCCAAAATCTTCTCCTACTTCTACTTTAGTTTCTTCTTCTTCTGCTCCTTCTTCCTTTTCCTTATTCTTCATCTCCTCCTTATTATACTTATTTTCTTCTTCTTCTTCTTCTTCTCTTCTTCTTCTTCTTCTTCTCTTCTTCTTCATCATCATCTTCATCATCTTCTACATCATCTCTTCTTCTCCTCCTTCTTTCTTCTTTTCTGTACTTCTCAATCCCCTCCTTTTACTTATACTTCTTCTTCTTCTCCATATCTTATTCCTCATCATCATCTCTCCATCATCATCTTCTCCTTCTCCTCTTCATCATCTCCCTCTTCATCATCTTCTTCTTCGTCCTCTGCTCCTCCTCCATCCTCTCCTTCCTCTTCTTCTCTTCCTCTGCTCATCCTCAATCCTCTTCTTCCTCTTCTACTTCTTCTCCTCCTTCTCCTCCATCGTTATTCACCTCGTCTCCATGTTCGCCGTCTCTGTTTTATTTTCCCTGCTGCTTCTATTGCAACTTGTTCACTTCTTCTTCATCTCATTTTCATCACTTATCCCTCTTTCTTTATTCTCGTTTCTTTTTTGTTACTTCTCTCTTCATCATCTTATCTCCGTTACCTTTATCTTCATCACCTCCATCTTCTGTTTCTCTTGCCGTCATGCTCTCCTCTCACATTTTCTTCTCTTTTCTTCTGCTTGGATGGTTTAGACTGCGGGAAATGGAGCGGCT
>NW_024094261.1:0-11103 GCF_014356525.2 Nilaparvata lugens
TTGTGTTTTTTTAGTATTATCTCCAAACTTGGTCAACGCCATCACCACTGCTCTCTTTTAACATCACTCATCACCACCTCTTATCTTCCTCCCTGTCTACGCCTTTGAGTCCTCTCAACGACCACTTTTTTTTTGAAAAAAAGAGGAGAAAATGCCGTCGTTCCGGGCCTGCTTTACGGATCAGGTGCTGCGGGAAATGGAGCGGCTGTCGGTGACAGAGAAGGCGAGGTTCACGCCTTTTCAGGCATTGCGCACCCGCCACGCGAACCGAACCCTGAAGGACTTCGGGAGGTGTTGCGGAACCTAAAGAGACACTCTCCTCGGGTTTCCTCTGATTTGGGGGGGAGGTATTGCCCTGGCAGTGGAACAGGAAAGAGGCTACTACCACCATCTTAGACCCCGGCCACAAGACATCGGCAGACGATCATAAGCCATCCATGCCATCATGGCTAAATATTGCCAGGTGAAGAGAATGCGCTGCGTCACCAGATGGGAGGTGCAGGTTTTCCAACACAACCGGGAAGGCCTCACCCGGTGGCAATCGGAGCGTATTATAGGTCAACAGCTACTCCGCTCCTCCAGCAGCGGACTCCGCCGGTGGATAGCATGGTAGAGGCTGCCTCCAGGAACTGTTCGAGGAGTTCCCCGCTCTTCGGACGAGCCGTGACCGCAACATTGTAGTCACGGTGACTCAGCCTGCTCACCAACCTCTTCCTAGTCCAGCTCGGGCCGACACTCCACTGCCATCGTCCTCTACAGTCGCTGATACCCCTATGGAGGTCCAGGAGGTCCCCACGGAGGATGAGGACACCTTACTCGAGGGAGGAGGCGGGGGCTTCTCAATCTCACCCGCATACGGGACCTCTGAGGAGGCTGTCCGCCCCGCGACCCCTCCTTCTGCCGTAACGAAACTGCGACCCCGACTGCCCCTACCCCCGTTTGGGTACGAGAAAGAGGACTCACTGAGGCTTGGGGAGCAGCCTCCACCGAACCCCGCGAACTTCCAGGGGGTCCCAGCTGTTTCCCGGTTACCAGCAGCCAGCCATCGTCACCTCCCCGTCCCGCCGCTGCCGTCCACCCAGCCGAACCGAGGTCTTCGAACTCTCCTCGGAGGAAGAAGAGGAAGACTCATCATTGCCGCCGGCAGTTCGCCTGTCTACCACCGACTGCGGACGAGGCCTCGCCCTAATCACCATTGGGGATCGGCCTACGGTGAGGAAGGTCCCCACCATCCTTCCGCCCCGGAAGGCGCCCCGCGCCGGCCGTCCGAGGATCCGAGTGCGCCTCCCGGACGGTCAACGGGCTTGGGTCAAGCCGTAGGTGAGTAGTCACGGACCAAGGCAGTGTGAAAACACGGCCATGCAGGGTGAAAGCCCGGCACATGCAGTGCGCAAGCACGGCGAAGCAAGGCAGTGTGAAAACACGGCCATGCAGGGCGAAAGCCCGCACATGCAGGGCGAAAGCCCGGCCATGCAGGGCGAAAGCCCGGCACATGCAGTGCGCAAGCACGGCGAAGCAAGGCAGTGTGAAAACACGGCCATGCAGGGCGAAAGCCCGGCACATGCAGTGCGCAAGCACGGCGAAGCAAGGCAGTGTGAAAACACGGCCATGCAGGGCGAAAGCCCGGCACATGCAGTGCGCAAGCACGGCGAAGCAAGGCAGTGTGAAAACACGGCCATGCAGGGCGAAAGCCCGGCACATGCAGTGCGCAAGCACGGCGAAGAAAGGCAGTGTGAAAACACGCCATGCAGGGCGAAAGCCCGGCATGCAGTGCGCAAGCACGGCGAAGCAAGGCAGTGTGAAAACACGGCCATGCAGGGCGAAAGCCCGGCACATGCAGTGCGCAAGCACGGCGAAGCAAGGCAGTGTGAAAACACGGCCATGCAGGGCGAAAGCCCGCACATGCAGTGCGCAAGCACGGCGAAGCAAGGCAGTGTGAAAACACGGCCATGCAGGGCGAAAGCCCGGCACATGCAGTGCGAAAGCACGGCGTTTCTTGCAGTGCGAAAGCACGGCGTCCCCCATCGCAGTGCGGAAGCACGGCGGCCTCTTGCAGTGTGCAAACACGGCGGTCTCTTGCAGTGTGCGAACATGGCGTCTCAACGCAGTGCGAAAGCACGGCGCAGATCTTCAAGATCTTCTCTGAAGCTAGGTCTAGGATCTGGCCAGGTAGCTTGCTCATTTCTTCGGATGGTGCCGACGCATCACCACCGGTTGGCGAGGAACCAACCCGGCGCCCAGTTTATGTCGTCTACGTTGACCGGCGGAGAGGCGGCAGAATGTACTCAGGCATTTGGGACATTCTGTCTGCCGTTTACCCCTTCCATCCTCACCCCTCCCCTCTCCTCCCCCTCTCTTTTCCCCCCCTTCCCATAGTAGGAACAGTGTGTCACGATGTATATCGTAACTAGAGAAAGGCATTGAATTTAGGGCTCATTTATTCGACGCTCGGCTATCTTTCATAGAATCTGAGGGGTCAACGTTCAAGCCAGCCACTGGCCTACCGCTCAGCGTTGCTGCGCATCCTCTCTCCCCTCCCTCTCGGTCACTGAGGGAGGCTCGAGAAAGGCCAGCAAGAGGCAGTCGAGTTCGGAGAGCCAAGTCGAGCGGTCGAGAGAGGTGAGAAGGAAGCAGCGAGCAGCTAGCAACGTCACAGTACACCAGTACTACGTGAACTCCGATTTCTTCAGCGACCGGGAGTTGTGTCGAGGCTAAAGTTGATTAGCCTCTCACACAGTGAACTCCACTGCTCTACACTCGTTTGGGGCGAGTGTTAAACGACACTTAACCTGTTTGGACGACGGGTTGCCAGTTTCGACCAACGACAACACGTCAGGTTTGGTCGAAACCTGACTCCCCATTGGTAGGTCACCAGTGGGGCATCGAGGCGAGATAGGACATCCAGGAAGGTCAGGAAAGACCTTTCCCGCAACTCCGCGGACGATCCGGACCCCAGGAGGACAGCTAGTGCCCGGCCAGTAGGACTTAGGAAAGTCCAGAGTGCTGGCCGCCGCAGCGTGCTGGTCCAGTGCGGGATCGCAAGAGGACGTCTAGGAAGGCCAGGAAAAGCCTTTCCCGCAACTCCGCGGACGATCCGGACCCCAGGAGGACAGCTAGTGCCGGCCAGTAGGACTTAGGAAGTCCAGAGTGCTGGCCGCCGCAGCGTGCTGGTCCAGTGCGGGATCGCAAGAGGACGTCAAGGAAGGCCAGGAAAAGCCTTTCCCGCAACTCCGCGGACGATCCGGACCCCAGGAGGACAGCTAGTGCCCGGCCAGTAGGACTTAGGAAAGTCCAGAGTGCTGGCCGCCGCAGCGCGCTGGTCCAGTGCGGGATCGCAAGAGGACGTCTAGGAAGGCCAGGAAAAGCCTTTCCCGCAACTCCGCGGACGATCCGGACCCCAGGAGGACAGCTAGTGCCCGGCCAGTAGGACTTAGGAAAGTCCAGAGTGCTGGCCGCCGCAGCGTGCTGGTCCAGTGCGGGATCGCAAGAGGACGTCTAGGAAGGCCAGGAAAAGCCTTTCCCGCAACTCCGCGGACGATCCGGACCCCAGGAGGACAGCTAGTGCCCGGCCAGTAGGACTTAGGAGAGTCCAGAGTGCTGGCCGCCGCAGCGTGCTGGTCCAGTGCGGGATCGCAAGAGGACGTCTAGGAAGGCCGGGAAAAGCCTTTCCCGCAACTCCGCGGACGATCCGGACCCCAGGAGGACAGCTAGTGCCCGGCCAGTAGGACTTAGGAGAGTCCAGAGTGCTGGCCGCCGCAGCGTGCTGGTCCAGTGCGGGATCGCAAGAGGACGTCTAGGAAGGCCAGGAAAAGCCTTTCCCGCAACTCCGCGGACGATCCGGACCCCAGGAGGACAGCTAGTGCCCGGCCAGTAGGACTTAGGAAAGTCCAGAGTGCTGGCCGCCGCAGCGTGCTGGTCCAGTGCGGGATCGCAAGAGGACGTCTAGGAAGGCCAGGAAAAGCCTTCCCGCAACTCCGCGGACGATCCGGACCCCAGGAGGACAGCTAGTGCCGGCCAGTAGGACTTAGGAGAGTCCAGAGTGCTGGCCGCCGCAGCGTGCTGGTCCAGTGCGGATCGCAAGAGGACGTCTAGGAAGGCCGGAAAAGCCTTTCCCGCAACTCCGCGGACGATCCGACCCCAGGAGGACAGCTAGTGCCCGGCCAGTAGGACTTAGGAGAGTCCAGAGTGCTGGCCGCCGCAGCGTGCTGGTCCAGTGCGGGATCGCAAGAGGACGTCTAGGAAGGCCAGGAAAAGCCTTTCCCGCAACTCCGCGGACGATCCGGACCCCAGGAGGACAGCTAGTGCCCGGCCATAGGACTTAGGAAAGTCCAGAGTGCTGGCCGCCGCAGCGTGCTGGTCCAGTGCGGGATCGCAAGAGGACGTCTAGGAGGCCAGGAAAAGCCTTTCCGCAACTCCGCGGACGATCCGGACCCCAGGAGGACAGCTAGTGCCCGGCCAGTAGGACTTAGGAAAGTCCAGAGTGCTGGCCGCCGCAGCGTGCTGGTCCAGGGCGGGATCGCAAGAGGACGTCTAGGAAGGCCAGGAAAAGCCTTCCCGCAACTCCGCGACGATCCGGACCCCAGGAGGACAGCTAGTGCCGGCCAGTAGGACTTAGGAAAGTCCAGAGTGCTGGCCTCCGCAGCGTGCTGGTCCAGTGCGGGATCGCAAGAGGAGTCTAGGAAGGCCAGGAAAAGCCTTTCCCGCAACTCCGCGGACGATCCGGACCCCAGGAGGACAGCTAGTGCCCGGCCAGGGGGACTTAGGAAAGTCCAGAGTGCTGGCCGCCGCAGCGTGCTGGTCCAGTGCGGGATCGCAAGAGGACGTCTAGGAAGGCCAGGAAAAGCCTTTCCCGCAACTCCGCGGACGATCCGGACCCCAGGAGGACAGCTAGTGCCCGGCCAGTAGGACTTAGGAGAGTCCAGAGTGCTGGCCGCCGCAGCGTGCTGGTCCAGTGCGGGATCGCAAGAGGACGTCTGGGAAGGCCAGGAAAAGCCTTTCCCGCAACTCCGCGGACGATCCGGACCCCAGGAGGACAGCTAGTGCCCGGCCAGTAGGACTTAGGAGAGTCCAGAGTGCTGGCCGCCGCAGCGTGCTGGTCCAGTGCGGGATCGCAAGAGGACGTCTAGGAAGGCCAGGAAAAGCTTTCCCGCAACTCCGCGGACGATCCGGACCCCAGGAGGACAGCTAGTGCCCGGCCAGTAGGACTTAGGAAAGTCCAGAGTGCTGGCCGCCGCAGCGTGCTGGTCCAGTGCGGGATCGCAAGAGGACGTCCAGGAAGGCCAGGAAAAGCCTTTCCCGCAACTCCGCGGACGATCCGGACCCCAGGAGGACAGCTAGTGCCCGCCAGTAGGACTTAGGAAAGTCCAGAGTGCTGGCCGCCGCAGCGTGCTGGTCCAGTGCGGGATCGCAAGAGGACGTCTAGGAAGGCCAGGAAAAGCCTTTCCCGCAACTCCGCGGACGATCCGGACCCCAGGAGGACAGCTTGTGCCCGCCAGGGGGACTTAGGAAAGTCCAGAGTGCTGGCCGCCGCAGCGCACCGGTCCAGTGCGGGATCACAAGAGGACCTCTGGGAAGGCCAGGAAAAGCCTTTACCAGAGCCCCGCAACCAACCCGGACCCCGGAAGACACCCGTGCCCGAGGACTAGGACTCAGTCCCGACACGAAGCCCTTTTCTCACGACTAACACTGCAAGGTTCCTGTTCCCTTCTTTCCGCGACCAACCCTGTTTGGCAGTGCGAAAGCACGGCCCCTCTTTCCTAAAAGAGGGAAACATTCCTCCAAAGCACTCCAAGCCCTGTTTCAACCCCCAACCCGAGCGAGGGTGGTTGACGGACGCCCCACCGAGACTCCCGTCCCCTGCCGCGGCCCTCCCCAGTCGCCGACTGAGTTTAGCCGGCCCAGAGCGACACTGGGAACTCTGATAGAGACAGGTGTGGGCAAAAATCTACTCAGAATAAAAATCTTACTTTCTGAGATATCAGTTCCAGACTGAAGATCGTTCTCGTTGCAGTCATCAGGCTCGCGACAATTAGGAAAAACTCCCTTGCAGTGTTTCCTGGATTAGGAGTCTCTGACTCGATATTATTCTTGAGGAAAATTCTTGTAAAATCCTTTCTCACCTTGGCAGCAACATACTGTTGTCTTCCCGATATTTTTCCATAGACTGTGTCTGTGAAGATTTCTTCTATCCTCTCATAATAGTCAACATACCGACTATTAATTTAAAAGCGTTTTGGACGATTGAGAGTGATTTAAATTCCCTCAAGGGCTGTTACAGATTAGTCCTTGATAACCGTTGCACAGTTGTTGGACTGTTGTGGGAATCCTGGTTAGCAGTTACAGAATTTGTTTTTTTTTTTTTTGTAGTTGAGAAGTTGATATTGTGGTAATTATTCATATTGAATGAAATCTCTTGACAATTTCTTAGTCTTTTTCATTCAGTTACAGAATTGCTAAAGATTTTCTTGCAGCTATAGGCTCGTGATCCAGAAATCTCATTCCCATACCTAAAACCCTATTCTCTATAACTCAAACTCCATACTCTGTAACCTGCACCCTATACCTCATACACTTTACCATTGATATTGATTCAATACTGGGTGCGCAGATCCAGTCTGTACACCAACAACGTGCAGTTACAAATTGCGTAAACTCTAACAAAACTCCATACTGTTCCTTATTAAACTCTGCCCAAAACCTTTCTTTTATTTACCCTTATTCTGGGCTTGCAGGCACAGCATTGCTCGCCGTCAATCCGCGGTTTATACAGACTGTGTAATACTTATTTAATTACTTACTGAGGTGGCCACTTGTACCCCAGTTGGGTACTTAGCCTCATCAACTAAGCCTCTCCAGAAGTTTCGGTCTCCTGCGTCCTCCTCTTTTAGGCCCATCCTCCTCATATCTTCCCAGACCTGGTCTTACCATCTAGTTCTTGGCCTTCCAGCTGGTCTCCTTCCTATAGGATTATTCCTCAGTACACTGCTTGTTAGAGCGCTTTCTTCTTTCCTCAGAATGTGTCCCATCCACCGTAACCTTCTGCTTTTAATCTCACCTACTATGTCTGGTTCATTGAATAATTGGCATATTTCATAGTTGTGCTTGATTCTCCAAACTCCATTCTCTAGTTTTGGGCCAACATTTTTCGAAGAATCTTGTTTTCAAAAACAATGGTCTTTTTTCTTCTTTTCTATTCAGTATCCATGTTTCTGAAGCATATAGTAGGACAGGTCTTATGATGGTTTTGTATAGTCTTAGTTTTGATGTATGTGAGAGGAGTCTTGAGCTAAGCAGTTCATTGCATGCATAAAAGCTTTTATTTGCCGATCTTATTCTGTTGGTCACTTCCAGTTATTCTGAGTTGGCGTACTACTTAACAATTTCCAAATTATTGAATACCACTAACAACCCCATAGTACTGTCATAATAACTTTACCCCATAGCCCTCACCTTAAACCCTGTAGTAAAACCTCTTCCAGGCTCACAGATCCAGTCTGCCCACCGTCAACTTGCAATTGGTTCAGACTGCGTACTACCTTTATAAATAACATTTATTTGTATCTGATATCCGGATCCGTTTCCTTGGATAGGGTTATCTTAATCTCCTTTAGCATCCACCCTGTATTCCAAGGGCCGAGGGCTGAATCGGCCAGCAACGGCATGGGCGAACACTCTTGCCTTGAAATTGAATACCGGTACCTGGCGACAGAAACAGAGGATAGAGAATCGGGATAGAAGAGAAGTGTAGGTCCGGTATCTCCACCTGTCAGTACGGCTAATGACCCCGACCCATATCCGACTGAAGCTAGTCCACGTTGTAGCAATACTTTTCAAATATTGGATAACCTAGGGGGTGAAATAGTTGTATCTAATAATACATTCAACTGCGTGCGTCACCCAGTTGCTCTCTTTTTGTACTCATCTTGACATCTAGCCCAGTCAAGGAGAGGTTATAGAGAGAAAAGTTTGGAAGACAATTTTTGACCCCACAGTTCTGTTAAGGGTAGTGAGGAGGTGAAAATATCGAAAGTCCCCACCCCTACCCCTTGTGCTAAGGGGGTGAAGGGTGAAATTATACATAAAATTGGGGAAATCCAATACTCTATGGGCTCATGATCAGCATGGACTTTCCTCATCGATTTTTGAAAAGTTATAAGAGTAAAAATAGGAAAAATTGGAGGCAAACATGTTTTTTTCGAAAATGTCACACCTTCAAGACAGGATATCTCGAAAACTAGAGAGGATCTAGAAAATTTGTGAGTAGCCTATTTTAAGAGTTCAGACGGGTTTTTTTGCGCAATCCGCGAGAAATAAGGAAAAATTTTTGCGCAAATCCCCTCCCCCTCCCCCCCCCCCTCTGCTGCGCCCCCTCTCCTCTCCCCTCCCTTTCCCTCTCCCTCTCCTTCTCCCTCTCCCTCTCCTTCTCCTCTCCCTCTCCTTCTCCTTCTCCTTCGCCTCTCCCCCTCCCTCTCCTTCTCCCTCACCCTCTCCCTCACCTCACCCTCTCCCAGTGAGGACGAGGGAGGGAAAAAAATTTCCCTTTTTCCCTTTTCTACTGTCAAATTAAAGTGACTCCATTCAATGTTTACTGACAGTGAGAGTCTGCAGGCGTTGCTCTCAGTCAGATCTTAAGTCAGCATCATGAATCTCTAAGAACCCAATTCAACTTATACTGACAGATTAAATTCAGTCTAGTATAGATAAGAAACTCTTTTGTAGATGTGCTAAAACCCTATTACTTTTTAAGTTTCTCGTTCTAGAGTTAGTTGCAGGATCTTTAAATGAAGGATATTACTTTAATGCAACCCTAAAATCTTTAAATGCAAAGTGAATCCATCTTTATACTGAGTGAATACATCTTTATACTGTAAATTAAAGTGAATGCTAGATGAGTGAATCTGTATAATGTCCCTTTTTCCCTTTTCTACTGACAAATTAAAGTGAATCCGGTTTGCTTTCCACCTGACAGTTAAGAAAAATTTCACAAATTTATATTGAAATTTTCTATGTGCTGTACAAACCGCAGGCGTTGCTTTTTAAGTGTGCTCTCGAGAATATCTATAGTAAATTTAGTACGAACAGCATTCCAAAAATAGCTATAGATATCCTCAGACCTATATCACTTGGGGTATCAGCTCTATTGATGTCTTAAGAATGATCTAAGTTGATCTTTTACATTTTTTATCTGCATGTCATACAAGCATTTCCAAAGTTCATCGGTATTTGTAACAATAGTTGAGAAATCATTTGCACTACAATAATGTAGATGACCTGTATCTAGTATGTTCAATAATTCGAAAATCTCAGATAAAATTGGAAAATGTACATTTTCTGTTTTTGTTAACGGTAAATCATCGCCTTGGAATCCTGTTGAAAATTTAATAGTTTTTGCAATAGAATCAAATTCATTGAATGAAATTGACATCAAGAGGCGATAATTTTTGAATTAGCAAAGCTAAAACACTGCATGACCTCGATTATGTTATGAACAATAATGTGCACTTAGCTGTAACAGAGTTGACTGAGGGGGCGTATCTCTTGATAAGCTCAAGCTGTAACAGTTGTGTCTGAGGGGGCGTTTCTCGGTGCTCACTCATCAAGTCTACACTGATACTAAACCCAATGTTTGAGGAAATATCTGAATTAAAAAATTTCACTACAACAATACATCATAACTTCATCTTCAATTTTAATCAATTTATCTACGACAAATTGTATGGACGGTAATAGCACAAATAGTCTTTTATATCGTTCAATTAACTGTGCTTAGAAAAATAGCCTTTAATTGTTTCGCCAAACTATAATTTTCACTAGATGATTTCTGAATTGCACTTTCACACTCATCATACCAGTCTATGCAGTTTTTTAACCTCACTTCCAATTCGTTGTCAGCAGCTAACCACTTTGCCGTATCCATCGTGTCGAGTAGTAAAACTATGTGTAGGCTGGCCTATTATAGAGTAATTAAACGGTCTTTCTTTGTCTGTAGACAGACAACCATGTGCGAGCTTTATGCAGTCTCAGTGCATGCGAGCAATAACCACACTGTAATTCCTTTCCGTTGTAGAAGAATCCATAACGTGCAAGTTTCTTTTCTGAGCATTCGTATACATAGGCGCCAATTTCATACTTTTCATACGAGTATTCTCGCACAAGAAATTATTTGTTTGATACATATTTTTAAACAGCAGAGAATTATAATGTTGGGCAGAGAATAAGCACACCTTCCCATTGGGTCTATACTTATGTATCTTACATGCATCATAACACCACGAAGTGGTGAAAAAGCTGAAATCAGGCTTGAGAAGTCCTCCGGTATGCATTGTACGTTAGAATGCAATCTTCTCAAAAACTTTGCTTTCTCAGTTCCTTTGTAAAAATTTTTTCATAACCTGCGAGGTATTCACGGATAATTGTCTCATTCCTTCCAAATCTCCATCGCTCCTTTTATTTTATGATAGTTACATTCCAGCCATGTTACGTCGTTAAACAATTTTGTAGTCAATTCCATCTTTGGAAATGGTGATTTGAAATGAAATACACATAATTATGCTCTCAATCGACAATAGCAAGTTCTTTCACAATAATTTGATTACAACGTTTGCTTAAACCAGTGAAATAAACCGTAGCAATTTTCGTAGGTGTCTGCTTTTGCACTCCTTTCTGTCCTCTTCACGTTTCTGTTCCTCCACCTCTGGCGCCCCCTCCCCCTCCTCCTCTCCCGACTTCGGGATTGGTGTGTACTGCTTAATCCATGGTTCATAAAAAACATACTATATCTTAAGACTTTATTTAAAATCTAAAAGGAAACATATCACTACTCTTTATAATAGCCAAACAACTAAACTATCGAGAAACATCTAATAAACGTAAACTAAAAATACTTAAACATAAAGCGAAGAGAATAACGTTGAAATAGAGAATGAAAGTTGGCGACGCTTTGTCCAAAATATCAGAATCAGATCACAACGAAAGCGATTTGGGGTCACAAAATTCAGAACACAATCATAGACATGATTCCCTGTTAAAGGTAAAACTGATATGGCTTACATTTTGTGCAGTACACACCTATATATCCCTGCAGTGATGCACTCTACAACAAAT
>NW_024094262.1:0-10058 GCF_014356525.2 Nilaparvata lugens
ATCAAACACTGCCATTATAACGTGGACCTCACGATAGTGATTAACAGTATTATTCTTACAAGGAAAAATACTGTGGTCGTAAGGAAGATAACCAGTTGATACATGTCCTGATCTTAATCTAAACATAATAACAGAGATAAACTCTCTCAACAATCATCTCTCATAATCTCTCTTAACATAATAATATAGATAAAATAACGGAAATCGCAATTTAAAGGTTGGTGTTCAGTTCAAAAGTTGAAGTTGTAATACTTCTTCTAGGGCCCGTTCTGTGTACAGAGAGTATGTAATACCATAGAGAAACAGTAGCGTAAGTAGATATCCCATGGTACAGGGAATTTATGTCGCACTTTTACTGTTATCTCAAGCCGATTACTGTCGATTTCTACGGTTTTGACCGGGAGAGTGTATGAACGGCACAATATGAGAGACTACCAGCATCATAAAGCTTCATAGGAAAAAACTACGTGGACTATCAGCTTGAGATAACAGTAAAAGTTGCGACATAACGCCCTATACCATGGGATATCTACTTATGCTATCGTTTCTCCATGGTAATACCAAGATACAGTATCATAGGCGGTTTCAGGACTAAATAATATTGGGTAGGCAACTCAGCTTACATAGGTGTACGACAATTTGCCTACTTATTCTAACATGATTTTACGATTTCTTGGCTAACTATTCTTGACTGATTTGTAATTGATTTCAAGATTTATGACCAGATAGAAATTTAGTGTCAACTAGCTGGCCCGGCGAACTTCGTACCGCCAAATAGTTAATTAATCTCATGACAAACTTTAGCTGGATGCAAATGCACACCTGAGAAGGCGCGAAGCGGTATTTTTCATCCAGGTGCTTCTTGCTTATTGGTTTGAAGTTTGAATGGAAGAACTCACACACACTGAATCGGGCATGGCGTGGAACGGTGTGAAAAGGCAATCTCCATAAGATCAACACTTTATATAACCAAGCCGCGCCTCCTCAGGTGTGCTTAGCCTTAGCTTAATCTGATGCAGTATATTTTTATGAAAATACAACAATCAGTGATTTACATTTATATTTCAATATGGACTTTCTATGTGCTTAGTTATTTGTGCAGCAGTTAATATTTTTAGTTATAGTTGAATGCAGGTTGCTGAGAATTGAATGGTATATCTCCTTGTTGCTGATTTTCCCGTGCATATTATTCTAAATTTACAGCATTTCGAGTTCTACGACCCAAGTTTGGACGTCGTTCGAACCGCAGCATTATTAAGAATTGAAATTTTGTGAATCAGTAGAAAGAAAATTTAAAAACAGATCTACTGACGGCTGTTGAATGACGCAATAATGATTAAAACAGCTGATTTTTATTTCTGTGTGTGGCCAGCTACATGCAAACTTTGAAGGACCTTAGGAAAGAGTCCTGATTTCGGATTCTGAATTTGATAGGCCATAAACTGGTCCTGAACATAAGAACAAAAAAAGAAAAAAAAAATCATCAAATTCGGTGCACACATAAAAAAGTTATTGAATGTCAAAATTTGAGGCTCGATTTTCATTTATTTAGATTATCTCATCCGGATGTACAGTTAATAAGCGATTTCGCTTAGGTACTCTTCTGAAACCATACCATAGAATTTTTCATCTTGGATTTAATGCCAAAACAACACATGACGCAAGTTAGATCTAATTTGAACTGTCAGCATTTCCTTTAAATAGCAACAATGGCTCCCATTCAACCAATGCTGACAGTTTTAAGTGAATCTCACCATAAATAGATGAAATGTAGCTTCCTTCCACTTAGCATTGACGTATGCACTTCCTTATTTGCGCCTAATTACAATGTGTGTATCAAGTTACAAGACAGATGACAAGTAGTAGTTTTATATTCAAAATATTCCGTTTCTTCATCTCTTTCTTCCCCCTTTCCTCATCACTGTCTAATTTTTCTCTTCACTATATGTGTCTTACTCCAAAACTTCCCCTTTCTCCATCGCTGTCTTTCTCAAAATTTCCCTCTTCCCCATCTCTGTTTTTCCCTCTAAATTTCCTTTTCTTCATCACTGTCTTTCTCTTAAATTTCCCTCTTCCCCATCTCTGTCTTCTTCCAAAATTCCCCCCTTTCTTCATCACTGTCTTTCTATAAAATTTCCCTCTCCACTATATCTGTCTTCCTCCAAAATTTTCCCCTTAACCATCTCTGTCTTCCCCCAAAATTTCCCCTTTCCTCATTTCATCACTGTCTTTCTCAAAACTTCCCTCTTCACTATAACTGTCTTCCTCCAAAATTTCTCCCTTCCCCATCTCTGTCTTATTCCAAAAATTGCCCCTTTCTTCATCAATGTCTTTCTCCAAATTTCCCTCTTCCCCATCACTGTCTTCCCCCAAAATTTCCCCCTTTCTTCATCACTGTCTTTCTCAAAATTTCCCTCTTCACTATATCTATCTTTCTCAAAATCTCCCTCTCCACCATCTCTGTCTTCCTCCAAAAATTCCCTCTCTTCCATCTCTGTCATCCAATTTGAAATCTAATACGGAAGCTAGGCAAATTCTGCCTACAGAATGAAATTCACTATAAACGTTCAGCATTGTTTATATATAATATCCATGCTGACAGTACCATAGTAAATACTGTTAATAATTAAAAAAAGACAATTTTTAAAAAGGTACTTGGATTTCTATTTTTTTTTAATTATTCACAAGAGTAGAGCTAACGGAAAAAATACGAAATACTGTTACTTAACTATAGAAAATTTGAATTTCTATTCTAAGCAGAGAACACAGCAGAAAGCCAGTAATATCCACTCCAAACTGTCTGTTTAATGGTAGACATGAAGATAAACTTCATTTATTTTAATAAACAATTTACACTGAATTTACAAACAGTTTTTATTTTGATCTTATTTATTAACTGATAACGGAAAAAGTACGAAATACTGTTACTTTACTGCACTGTTATTTAACTATAGAAAAATTTGAATTCCTATTCTATGCAGAGAACACAACAGAAAGATCATGGAGCCAGTAGTATCCACTCCAGACTGTTAGTGTCTGTTTAATGGTAGACATAAAGATAAACTTCATTTATTTTAATAAACAATTTACACTAAATTTACAAACATTTTTTATTTTTATCTTAATTATTAACTTAAAGATGTTATGTTTGATTCAAGTGAAGGATCGATGTTATTTATAACACACTAGCAGGGCAACCGAGCTTTCCTACGGGAATTGAAAGCTAGATTATTCTTGAGAGAATACTAATTGCTAGATTATAGCCAATTTATGGAATAAAAATCTTTATTATCATTTTTGATTGTTAGAAGCAACCCCCGTCATAAAATTTTGTTTTATGAAATATTAAGATTAAAATATAAATTATCTGTACACCCGGATATAGCTCTGATTGAAGCAGCAGTGGCCAATCAATATTTCTCGATAAATGTATTAATAAGTCCTTCAACTTGATACTCACCTTATAAAGTGACAGAACTCATATATTGTTCAAAAACCTTCCTCAACTTACTGCCATCCTGACAAAATTAGGCTGTTAATCAATTTAGTTGACACTGTTTCGGAAAGGTACTCTCTAGATTATAGTTCTATTAACATTATGGTATAGACATTTCAAGAGATTAAAGAAGAAGAATATCCATGCTTTAACCCTCCAAAAACTACCCTGAAGTTAAAATATCACAGAAAGATTTCTTATTGAGCACCTAGGACCTATAAAGTCCTATTAGCCCTAAGATATATTCTGATTACTCTGTTGTATATCCATACTTTTTCACTGTTAAAATTAAACTTGAATTTTAAAAAACACGTTTGAAGTGAAAATGCACTTACTTTTGTATTGACGATCGTTTCGACCTGTTGTTGGTCATCATCAAACTGTGGGAATTTTCAGTCTGATGATGACCAACAACAGGTCGAAACGATCGTCACTACAAAAGTAAGTGCATTTTCACTTCAAAGTGTTTTTTTTAAAATTCAAGTTTATATATTCTGAGCTTTGTTGCAGTCTATCCAGTAGTCTTTCAGAAATCGTGATCAGTGAATGAGTCAGATAAGAATTTTATAAGTATAGTTTTCGACAGTTGGTGAAATCAACTTCATGTAAAAGAACTTGATATGAATTTGGAGAGCAGTAGCCATACACAGCATCAAATTGATAGTCTCTGGATTTCGTACATTGACAGTGCAGTTGAATATTCATTGATCATTGTTCTTAGTGATCAAATGTGACGAAAAATATTCACCTTCTATTGTTCATGTGCATTCTACCATAGAGAAACGATAGCATAAGTAGATATCCCATGGTATAGGGAATTTATGTCGCAACTTCTACTGTTATCCCAAGCCGATAGTTCACGTAGTTCTTTCCTATGCAGCTGTGTTACGCTGGTAGTTTCTCAAATTCTGCCGTTCATACACTATCATCCCAACAAAACAGTAAAAATTGACAATAATCGACAGTAATCGGCTTGAGATAACAGTAAAAGTTGCGACTTAAATTCCCTATACCATGGGATATCTACTTATGTTTCTCTATGATTCTACTCACTAGGGTGAATCAGAATGAAATCTAGACTGCAATTAGTCTGAAGGTGCATTAGGCATACGGTAAACCAAAAGGCCAAATTGTATTGTCTTTTATATATGGAGTTTCAACTCCAAACTCCATTTTATGACTCCCTCAAAATTGTCTGCATTCCTTGAAAAAATAAACAAAAAATGAATCATCACCAAACCGTACCTAAATAGAGAACACACATATTATTACACTAGTGATGAGGGATTCATTCATGATGGATCCACTTTTTCACTCTCTCAATAATTACAATTGAAAAAATTAGTTAATTGCTGATCACTCAATTGAAATATCATCAGGGTCTTCACTAGGCCTAGCCCATAGCTTCTAATAATAGGCTTTACCATCATAATTAATTAATTGGTTCAAATTCGATATTTTAATTTGTTGAATCTTATCCACTCACCTTCATAACTATCATACTGTTTATATCCATGCATTGCTCATCTTTATTTATTTATTACATTGTGTACAAATACTTAACATGCGGAAAGTCACAACAGGCTCATTCCCAAAACTGTCCCATTTCCAATTTATACTATACTGTCCAAATCAAAATGTTGGTTAATTCACTTTCACTTTTTAAAATACAATTTATAATCTGCAATACTCAGATAAACGAGCAAATTTTGAATCAAATAGGTACTATTAGAGTCTATTAAATTGTAATCTACGTGCCTACCAAGGCGATTCAAATGATTTTATTTCGGCTTCTCCACAATCACTACACTACATTGACAACCTCGACATCGAAATTTAATATATTTACAATATCTTATTAACCTGACAACGGTCTCATGACCAGATTTTTTCTTTGACTACCTACCTATATGTTTGTGTGTGTCTATATAATTATATATGTGCCATACGCTAATAATAATAATAATTTATTAGAGTCTAAAATCAAAAAATCTAGAACAGTAACTTAATAATTATTCAAAAGTGTAAATTTTGAATGAAACTAGAAATTTTTGAGCTAAAAACTGCACTCTTTATAGAAAACGATCTTATCACATTGATCATTTTTTTCAGTATTTAGACCTGAGGTTCAAATCCCGCCTGGTCCGGTGCCTAGCTTCGGGGACATACGTGATGAGAAGTCTGCTGAATCTCGGCGTGACTGTGTTCACTCCATGCGTCGCCCTCAAAACAGTCATTGGGCTTCCCTACTGGGCTTCTATCTGTAGCATAATAGCAATCGCCATTTTTTTCACCGTCATGGTAAGTAAAAATGAGATGGGTTCACAGGTATCATAAGTTCTGCGAATATCATACCTAAAATAATGACAAACACTAGAAGTCTAATTGTCTAATAACAAAAACTAGGAGTGAAAACAACTGGAAAATATGTATAATGAGGTCCACGTTATAATGGCAGTGTTTCATAGGCAATGATATTGCTATCCTTGTCCATCATTCAACAAAGCTGATAAATCTATCTCTTTCTCACTCTGCTCTGTTGCCAGATCGTCTTTTAACAATGTAGAATTAATAATTAATAACAAATTATATCATCTCAATTATGGAAATTCATTATGAATTATTGATAAATATAATTTCTTGCTAATTAAAATATAATTGATTATTTACATACATGCTTGTATGGTCGCTGTAAACTTGAACAATTTCTCAGTACTTCCTTCATTATGTTCTTAATGCTCATAATGCTCATATACATTCTTATTGCTCAACTAATATCATTGTCAGTTAGAATTTACGAGAGGAAAAATTTCTGATGTTCAAACCTTCAAGTTCATTTTGTTGAATTGAATTCTGTATATAGATATATATATATAGTTTTTTTAATCGGTATCATGTGAAATTCATAATTTATATGTATGTATCGATACTCCCATATGCGGTCATGCTCGAAAAAGCTTGCATATGTGTAATGTTACTCACTTATGTATGTAATATTGTAATAAAATGAATAAATATTTTAAATGAGAATGAACAGGTTATATTACATAAATAAGCCTGTATCAGCTATCGTCTATAGAAGGCATTGACAAGACTAGGATCGGCAACGTTGATCTCCTATCTTTCTCCACTGCCATTATAACGTGGACCTCACTATAGGAATCTAGATCCTAGAATATAGGCCTATAATTCGGTAGAGTTATCCGAAAAAGCCTATATGATCGATTCCCAATAAATAATAATACAACATCTCATTATTTGTGAGGAATTGTCAATAGTAACAAGAGAATTGAGAATAAATTCAAATTAAATGAAAAATACTAAGAAATAATTGTCAAAAAACACAGATTTATTGATATTCAGAACTATTTATGATATTTATTAGATGCTTAGATAAACTGAGTTTATCAGAGATTGACAATGGTGTAATAACCGAAACCGGTCTTCATAAGTATCAATAAGTCTGTGGTTTTTTGACAATTTCTTAGTCTTTCTCATTTAAAATGAATACTGTACGTAATTACCACAATATCAACTTCTCAACTACACAAAAAATAGATTCAGAACAAATTTAAGTGCAGTTATGTTTCGAACATTTCAAAGCATTTTCCAACTCTGGCATCTTGTTTGAAGTAGCCTATACACTCCAGTGAGCTATTACTCTTGATATAGGAGTCATGACATAAATGTAAAACCTCAGTTTAATGAAGGTTCCAACTTCTTCTGGAGTTCCCTCCCTACTTCATCAACCTATTGAAAGTTGTCTTGAAAATTCGCAATAATGTGATCAAATTCTTATTATAAACAACAAAATTCACACACTAGTAGTAAGTAATTGCAGGAATGCTTGATCTCAGTTGAATGAAGGCTTCAATATCTCCTAAAATCCTCTTCCTATACTTGAACTAAGAACTTCAGCAAATCACAGTTGAAAATCGACTAGAAAATCCACAATCATCTAATAAGATATAAGATTTCCACTATATCAACAGAATTAGCACACTACTTGTTATGAGTACTTGTGAGTAGCCTACTGTTGGAGAGGAGAGCAGTTGACCTAAAAATACATTCTTCTCTCAATCAAAAATACCTACATTGTTTACTTGAAGATAATGAGGCTCTTCTTCTATTTTTTGTATCAATCAAAATTTCTAAGTATTCTTCAATATTGATAGAGAGCAAACCATATGAAATGTGATTTTTTCAAACATTTTCTAGATTTCAAATGCTTTGCATATTTGAAAAAATCTATGAATCTTATAATAATCAATTCAATCAAATTGAAATAGTTATTTGTGCAACTAGTGCGCAAAGTGACAGTTTGCTGCACCGAAAGAAACGTTTACGTGGTTTCTTGAGTGCAGCAGAGGAACTTTGCGCACGTATTTAGCATTAAATTTTTCCTACAGTTACCATTGATTATGAAAAGTGGGTAATTATGGGTAAAATTCCCTGAAATCCATCGAATGTTTTTCTGTGTAATTTTATTATTAATGAAAACTTTAATTATTTATTAAAATTGAATAATGTAGTAGTAAATGAATGAAGGCGGCTGTCACTCATGTGGCACTGTGCTGTCGCTGTCATCCACTGTTGTCCACTGCCTTAATATTATTATAACGTGCACCATAACACTATACCACAGTTACCAACTTAAATTTGATTTTCCTGCACTGGTGCTCCATATAACCTACTAACTATCTTGTGTTGCCAAGTTGCAAATCTGGAGAGCAAAAAAAAAATTCCCGCAATAGAGCGGAAAAGTTAATCTTTGGGTATTGTAATCAGTACAGGAACAGCAACTTTCCGAGGTAGCTGTAGGAAAAAGAATGTTTTCATATTCTGCTGCCTCCCAAGAAGTTAAACTTTTCAAGGAATCTCTCGTCTCTTATGGTCTTGAAGATGATATATATAGATGATATATTCGTATAACTTTCATGTTTTCACATTTCCATTTTATCCATTTATTATTCACCAGCTACCATATCATTCAGTACTATCCATTAGCCCACTATTAAAAGTTTTCACTATCCACTAATGTTCCTAATTAGTATATGTAGGCTAATACATCATATACTATTCTACAGTATATGTAGAATAGTATAATACTTAAATGATGATTCAATATAGAGCTGAATGTTTACGATTGAAAAGTGGAATACTAGATAGAAATGTTAGAGAAAACACCTATTTCTCTTATGATAAGCTGAAGAAACAGTGTTACATAACGCAGCTACGCTAAGAAAGTATCAGTTTTTTGTAACAAAAGAGAGAATAAAATGATATATTTTTGCATGGTACGTTAATTGATAAGGGTAACTATAATAAATTTACACAGAATGGAATGAAATGAAATAGGCTACAATACATCTGATAAGCATATGAAAATCATCAGAGTTTTTTGGCTAGAAAATTGGGAAGAATGATGTATATGGAACTGAGTAAGATTGATTGGAAGCCACAATTTTCTAATGAGAGATAGATAGAAATTATTTATGAATGAATAACAAGAAGAGTTTTTTCTCAGAGATAATTCGATCGTCATGCGTCACACATCACCTCATCATGATAATTCTTATCATAATGAAGACATATTATCTTATATATTGTAACAATATAGCAAAAATTAATTAATTTTATAGTAAACAATATTGAAGAAGAATAAATTATCAACACTCATAATAATTCAATTAATTGATGAAGATTGTAAATTTGACCTTTTTTCACATCACTATTGCAGTGATAAACAGAAAAGAGCAGAACAATAAATCAAGTGATTGATTCGAATGGCAATAATAGTAGGCCTAGTATGGTAATGGAGTACAAATTAATAAATTACAATATTTGGGTAGTAAAATATTTGAAGAAAGCTGATTATTTCCTTAGTAGGTGTAGGCTAGAACGTTCCATTATCAGATCACAGCTTCAGTTCTATTTTCAGATCAGCTAGTTCATATTATATTATATTATACAAGAGATATAAAAAAATTGTAAATGTAAGTAGTCTTCTAAAATTTTTCAATCACGACATTTTCCGGCTGTATAATGCTATTCCAGTGAGTGGAAAATAAATAGAAAAGTGTACTTGGATTTCTAATTTTTATTTATATTTAAGAGTAGTCCTAAAGAAAAACACAATTATACAGGAGCTATCTGATTTTTATACAGAGAATTATTGTATAAAGCTCTGTAACTTCATACCGTACTTATAATTTAATTTTTTACTTATATGGAGCTTATGAATTTTATACAGAGTCTTTGTATATGGAGACCTAAATTTAGGATCATTTCAGATAAAATTTCGATATCTGATCGATATTTTTTTTAAACAGAATAACTATTCGAATATTTTATTTGTATCAACCTTATTGCAATAGCAGTAATCCTACCGTGCTTCTTACTGTGTATTTTAAATTAAATTGATAGGCTCAGAAAAATACTCAAAGAATTCCAGAATATCATGAATATACGTTTTTTATGATGCACACTTGAAACTGAAACTAATGATAATGAGAGATGAGTAACTTATAAATAAAGCTGACTATATCTGTATTTCACAGAA